>NW_027223725.1:330830-455248 GCF_029378745.1 Bos indicus
ATAGGTGATTTGCACTGTTGTGGGTTTTTTTCTTTTTAATGTGTAAAAGCAACGTTATTCATTTATACATAGATGTATATATGTTCTTTTGGGGTTCTTTTTCTCATATACGTTATTTACAATCAAAGTAGGGTTCCTTGTGCTCTACAGTGGGTCCTTATGGATTCAGTTCAATTCAGTTCAGTTCAGTCGCTCAGTCGTGTCCGACTCTTTGCGACCCCATGAATCGCAGCACGCCAGGCCTCCCTGTCCATCACCAACTCCCGGAGTTCGCTCAGACTCTCCTCCATCGAGTCAGGACGCCATCCAGCCATCTCATCCTCTGTCGTCCCCTTCTCATCCTGCCCCCAATCCCTCCCAGCATCAGAGTCTTCTCTTCGCATTTTATAACTAATAGTGTGTATATGTTATTCTCAACAAATATTTCTCCCTGCACCTGGCCTTTCCTTTTTGGTAACACGTTTCTTTACTAAGTGTATGAAGCTGTTACTGTTTTGTAAAGAAGTTCATTTGTTTCCATGTTTGGATTCCACCTAGAAGCGATAACAGGTGATACTTTGTCTCACTTACTTCCCCTAGTGTGGCCTCTCTGGCTCTTCCCTGTGACTGGAAGTGGCTTTCTGTCATCCTTTCGTGTCTGGGTAATGCCGCTTTGTGTGTCTGTACCCCGGCTCTTTAACCAGTTCACCTGTCCTTCTACACTTAGGTTTTTTTGTATCTTGGCGATTGTATCCAGTGCTGCCATGATTGTTGGCGTGCAGTATCTTGAAAATTTGGTTTTCCCAGGATCCATGCCCAGGCATGGGGTGGCTGGGGTACGTGGTACTTTGTTGCTGAGTATCTGAAAGCCCCTCCATACTTTTCTCCAGAGTGGATGCACTGATTTACATTCCCACCCGGGGTAGGAGGGTTCCCTTCTCTCCACACCCCCTCCAGCATTTATTGTTGTCGAATTTTTGAGATGGCCATGCTGACTGGTGTGAAGTGATATCTCATTGAACTTTTGATTTGTATTTCTCTTGAACTGAACGATTAGGGATGCTGAGCATCTTTTGCGTACTTTATGGCCACCTGGATGCCTTCTTTGGAGAAACGCCCATTTCGATCTTTGGCCCACTTTTCGATTGCTTGTTTTTTTTTAATTGAGTTGCATGGACTGTTTGCATGTTTTGGAGATGAATTCCTTGTATCTCCATTTGCAAACACTTTTTTCCCCCACCCATTCTGAGGGTTGTCTTTTTCTTTCATTTATGGTTTATCCTGCTGCTCAAATGCTTTAAGGTTAATGAGGTCCCATTTGTTTATTTTATTGTATTATTCTAAGAATGAATCCAAAAAGAACTGGCTGCGATTTATATCAAGGCATGTTCTGTATATTTTCCTCAAGAGCTTTATAGTATCCATCCCTCCATTTAGATCTCTAATTGATTTGGCGTATGTTTTTCTGCATGCGGTTGAGCAGTGTAGTAATTTCATCGTCTTTTCACTTGTTTGAGGAACCTCCATCCTGTTCCTCCATGCTGACGGTTAACAGCTCACCTTGCCAGCATCAGTGTAAGAGGGTTCCCATTTCCCCACACCCTCTCCAGCATTTATTGTTTGCAGACTTTTTGCCAGTGGCCATTCTGATCGGAGTGAGGTGATACCTTCATTGTAGTTTTGATTCGAATTTCTGTAAGTTTTATTGTGGAGAAGGCAATGGCAACCCACTCCAGTATTCTTGCCTGCAGAATCCCAGGGACGGAAGAGCCTGGTGGGCTGCCGTCTATGGGGTTGCACGGAGTTGGACGCGACTGAAGCGACTTAGCAGCAGCAGCAGCAGGAAGTTTTAGTGATACTGAAATCTTTTCGTGTGATTATTTTGAACGAGTGTGAGTAAGACTGGCTTCTTGACCAATTGCCAGGTTTTGAATTCTTTTTCCAGGATCTACCTAAGGTCGTTCGTTGACAACAGGTGTTTTTTCCTCGCATCCCTGAAGGCCTGGGGATATTACGCACCCATCTTCACAGGTTTTAAATTGTTGCTACCCAAAGTGGCCACAAGGTGGCAACATTTCTTCATGCCCCACTCTATTATTTTGGTAAATTTTTATATTCTGTTGGAGTAGACTGTGGTTTCCGATGTTGTGTTTGTTTTTGGTTTTCAGGAACTTCATTCAGTTATACACAGACACATATCTATTAGACACATGCCTTGTATTACATTGAGAAAAACTACTTTGAAAAAATACATGTTTTTAGAGGTTCTAAAATATGTTCTTGAATTTGCTGATCAGAGACTGCCAATGCAACAGAGAGTTCACAATTGCTTTCTTCTTGATTTTCACTAGGGGTTCATTTTTTAAAGATTAAAAATTATGGACTCAAATCTACTAAAGTGACAAGGAAAATGTTTCAGTGTGTATGGCAAGTCGGATATGTGTTGTCAGTGAGAGAAGATATAAAGACTGGAAACATTTTTGTTGTAAAAAAGTCATGATAATTCTATTCTCTAGTCAGTCATTTATAAATGGGGGAAAGTAGAACAAGTTAATAAATTCTTGGCCTTGAGAGGCCTTTGGGGAATTTAGTCTAAGACTCCTGAGGAATTACAGCAGAGTCCATGTAGAAGAAGCCTTTGTGGTCAGCACCCAAACTTATTTTTAAAACAAATTAGTCTTGGCCTAGTTTAATGAAAATAGAAGCAATTTTAGAAAAAAAAAAAAGTTTCACTAAATATTAAATTCCAGTTTTGTCAATTAAGGTCTATATTTACTAAGAAACTCTTATGACATAGTTCCTTGCGTTTATGTTATAATGCTGATGAGAGTTAACTGAATTATTAAGGGGCTCTCTAAGTTTATTTCTAAAACTTATCTCAGTAATCAGTCTTTGGATAAGGGTCAGAATCTCCATGGTCTACAGCCAGGAGATTAACACCAGGCTACAGTTATTTAACAAACTAAGTCAGAGGACCTCGGACATGCTAACTGTACTTAAAACAGGGTCTCAGATTCTTACTTATGGTCCTATTGATACTGCTAGCTGCATTATTTCCTCTTCTGTCTGCTTTGTACAATTGTTTCTTGCGTTACCAAGTGTGTGGCTGAGCCTCTGATAAAATGATGATATGTGATCAGTGAGGGTAACGGTGAAACTCTAGCTATGGGAAGAAGCAACAAGAGGGAACGTTTTCACGGACCATAGAGGCTGCTGAGACAGGTGATCCAGCGTCTCTTGGCTCCTGTTTTTTGGGTTAGTCCCGTAACACCGCACTGAGTGGCCTGTCAGCAGAATCTTTGCCAGATTTAGGACTGAACATTCCTAGCACCATGGGAGGAAATGGACATGAAGCGCCCCCAAAACCACGGTCAAATTGCCACGAAGGGGCCGTGCCAACTGAAAACCAGCACTTGCCGTCTGCCTCTGCTAGGACTCAATCAGGACCCGCTGCAGCGGCTGCCCTTCAGCAGCCCTGAAGGGCACTGAGGGGGGAGATCGGGAACCGGGCATCTGCACTCTGGGGAAGCTGGCAGAACAGGCCTTCAGATAGTCAGATGCTCTCAGTAAAGGTTCTCACGAGCCCAGATTCTTGCCTCTTCTCATGCCTAGAGGAGCACTAGAGTCAGTAACAGTGACAACTGCTCTGACTAATATGTGAATTAATATGTGAATACCACGTCAGCAGCTAGAACCTACTTAGACACAACTAGACAACTGGCTACCAGGCTACCGGTCTCCTTGAAGTGCCTGCCAGGTCTAGACTGGGAATCCAGCTTATTCTCCTGGGAAAAATTGTGATTGATTTTTCACATTACTGTTCAGGTTGTCACTCCTCCAACTACTGGAAACTGAGCCTGTCACACCCTCATCAGTCACTCCGGGCTAATACAAGAGACATCGAAAGTATGTAAGACCACGCCAAAGGCTCCGTTCCTTTGCACAGGGCACCACCCGTGCTGACTCTGTCTGGACCAGGCTCAAAATTGCTGAAAAACGTAACCTGATTCTCACTCCTGCTATAGCTCCTGCTCACAATAATTTGTGATAATTAATCACAGATCTTTGGCCCCTGACTTTTTAAATCCACTTGTTATGTTTGTCTCTTTCAGACTACGATGGTTTCACATCAAGACAATGGTTCCAGCTAGTCTTCGGAACAGATCCTGTGGGGATAGCAACAGAGGTCACCCTGGGGCCCCTGAATGAGACAGGACGAGAGCTCCATGACCCCAGCTAGGTAAGGTCTATGAGCCCCATGCCAGCCTGAAGAAGCTACAGAAGACAGACCTTCGCCCTTCAGCCTCCCAATAAAGATTTTTGGGGTTCATGTTTCTCAGCAGGATTTGACGTAGGAGATAGAGGGGCCTCTGGGCTGGACAGTTGGTATTTGTGTGGAGTGAAATTGAAGCTTTGTTCTCACTCACACACTCCAAGGGCAAATCTAGTGGCAGAAGCTGAAGTCTGTGGGAGTAAAGAGATACGGGGCCCACTCCTGAGGTCAAGAAGACTTCTCTGTACAAGGGCAGGAAGCCTCCTTGATGGCCAAAAAGGGAGGGGCCCCATCCCATAATAAGTGTGGACATGAACCCACAGGCCTTGTGGGGGATCAATCTTAGCAAATGTCATGCCCACATCTTGGGGAGGGTGCAGGGACCAGTCAGATGTGAAAAAAGAGACAAGGTAATTGCTCAAAGGTGACCAAAGACCCGGAAGGATGGTCCTAAATGAGGGATTTACATCACCTCTTCCTGGGCTCCTCCGCAGGACACACACACTTCTCTCGGTTCTTTATCTCTGAGCTGCTTCTCTCTTAAACACCCTGCGTTTCTCTATGCTCTCCAAGATGCTACACTGTGTCGATAATAATGGACTTCTATACGTATTTATGCTTCTTGCCTCCTTAAAATATTCTTGGGTTCAAACCAGGGAACGACCGAGGGTCACTTTGCTTCTACACTCTGGCCACCGGCAGTCTCGTGGCTGGCAGTCCTGCTTTTCATCCAGGGCACCCTGGTTCAGCTCCGGGCAGGGAGCCGAGATCTCTATCCAGGCCTGCTCACTGCTGTCTCCCCGAGATCACGATCATATGTTTTCTGTCACCATGGCTGGAAAAGACGCAATTTCATCGCATATTGTGGTAGATAATATCGCCCTGTGTATCTGCACTGCATCTTTTCTATCTGTCATCTCTCCTTCTAAGCGTAGGTTGCTTCGCTGTCTTGGTTATTGAACCTAGAGCTGCCGATATCGCTGGGGTGTGGCTGTCTTCTAAAATATTATTTTTTCTCCAGCTCTCTCTGCAGGCATGGAGCCCAATCACTGAAAGTTTATACACATATATGATTTTTTTAATTTATTTTTTATTGCTGGATAATAGCTCTGAAATTTTCTGTTAGTTTCTGACTAAGGTCTTGCCAGCTCTAATTATATTTTATCTGGGGTTGAACTGATTTATGATGTACGGACCTTAGTGAGCAGCAGATTCAGGCCCTAGTGTGGAACCAGGCCTTAGCCTTGACCAGAGTCAGGCCTAACTGAGGACCAGACTCAAGCCTAAGTGTGGACTAGAGTCAGGCTGTAGGGTGGGACAGTATGAGGCCTCAGTGAGAACCCCAGTCAGGCCTGAGAGTGGCCACTGTCAGGCCTCAGTGTGAGCCAGAGTCAGGCTTAACGTGGACCAGTCAGCCCTGAAAGTGGACGAGAGTCAGGCCTTCAGTGGTTTAGAGTCAGGCCTGAGTGTGGACCAGAACCATGCCTCACTGTGGACCTGAGTCTGTACTGAGTGTGGATCCGAGTCTGGCCTGAGTGGGTACAAGAGTCAGGCCTTGGTGTAGACCAGAGTGAGGCCTAAGTGAGGAATAGTCAAGCATCAGGAAGACTCGGTTCCACACTCAGGCCTGACTCTGGTCACACTCAGGCCTGACTCTGGTGCACACTCAGGTGTCACTCTGGTCCCACTCAGGCCTGACTCTGGAAATACTCAGGCCTGACTCTGGTGCACACTCAGCCGTGACTCTGGTGCACACTCAGGCCTGACTCTGGTGCACACTCAGCCCTGACTCTGGTCACACTCAGGCCTGACTCTGGTGCACACTCAGCCCTGACTTTGGACCAGGCTAAGGCTTCACTCTGGTGCAAACTCAGGCCTGACTCTCGTCCACACTCAGGCAAACTCTGGTCCACATAAGGCCTGACTCTGGTACTTACTTACCCTGACTCAGGTCTATCCTGAGACCTGATTCTGGTGCGTGCTAAGCCCTGACTCTGGTCCTTATTTTGGCCTGACCCTGGTCCACTCCTATGCCTGTCTGTCGTACTCACTTAGGACAGACTCTGGTCCACACTCAGGCCTGACCGTGGTACGTGCTTAGGCCTCACTCTGGTATGACTCTGGTTTTGACTTAATCCTGACCCTGGTAAAAGCAACTGTAAACATCTGCTGGGCAGTTAATACCCACCAGCCCTCGTGTGTGCTCAGTCGCTTCAGTCGTGTCCAACTCTTTGCGACCCGATGGATTGGCCCGCCAGTCTCCTCTGTCCATTGGATTCTCCAGGTAAGAATTCTGGAATGGGTTGCCAGGCCCTCCTCAAGGTATCTTTCTGAGCCAGGTGTCCAACCAGTGACGTCTCCTGCCTTTTCTGCATCTCAGGCAGATTCTTTACTGCTGAGCCACCTGGGAAGGCCCTCACCAAGCCTGGGTACCTTTTAAACAAACAAACAAACAAACAAACAAAAACCTACACTCAACAACTGTTCTCTGAAAGGTAGTGGACAAAGAGCCTAAGACCCAAATCACTAAGGCCCCACCTTGCACCACCTACCCAGAGGCTCCACCTTGGCAGGGCCCCGCCCACCCCGCCCTGCTTCTCCACCTCTTTCCTCCCCAGGGTCCCACCCTCCCCTCCCCTCCCCCTCCTCTCCCCAGGGTCCCACCCTCCCCTCCCCTCCCCTCCCCTCCCCTCCCCTCCCCTCTCCTCCCCAGGGTCCCACCCTCCCCACCCACTGTCCCTGGACCCTCCCCAGCAGCATGTGCAACTTTTCCCTCACACTGATCCCACCACAGAGGCCTGCGGTGCGTGTCCACACTGTTTATGGGATGGGGCCACATGGTCTTCTCAGCGCCAAGCAGCCTTCCTGCGCGTGTGCAGAGAGGGAAGCTCTGCTTGTCCTCAGGAATGGGCATTTTATCTCTTGACCCCAGCAGGGCTCAGCTTCTGCCACTAGCTTTGTCCTTGGAGTGTCTGGTGAGAACAGAGCTTCAACTTTACTCCACCTGACAGACTCCAGCTTTCCAGCCTGGGGGCCCTTCTATCTCCTACCTCAAATCCCTCTGAGAGACATGAAAAATAAAATTGTTTGGGATAAAATGGCTGGATGGCATCACTGACTCGATGGACATGAGTCTGAGTGAACTCCAGGAGTTGGTGATGGACAGGGAGGCCTGGCTTGCTGCGATTCATGGGGTCGCAAAGAGTCGGACACGACTAAGCGACTGATCTGATCTGATCTGAAGGCAAAGAAATTTACATAGACTGTTATCAAAAGCCACATTCTAAGAAAACTTTATTCTCTTAATAGGGAGAGAAAACCAAATCCCATTCTGGTCACAGCTTACTATTAATCACAAAATTTATTTACCTAATCAAATTCAGTGTAGTCTTAGAGAGTCCTGGCCACATATAACATTATCTTCCCAATATTCAGTTCAGTTCAGTCGCTCAGTCATGTCCGACTCTTTGCGACCCCATGGACTGCAGCACGCCCGGCCTCCCTGTCCATCACCAACTCCCAGAGTTTACTCAAACTCATGTCCATCGATGTTCCTTTCGATCATGTCCATCCCAATGTTGCTTTAATGCAAACCTTGAACTCCTGGATTTCGGGTTTCAGCACCAAGTGGTCTCGCAGGCAGCAGTGAGCCGTCCTGAACTGAATGTGGGGAGCCCGGATGAGAACCAGGAGTCCTCGCTGCCAGACTAGCAGGGGCCAGAGGCCAGAAGCAAAGTGACCCTGGGTCTTTCCTCTGCTTGAAAGCAAGAATGTCTCAAAGAGGCAAACCCTGTAAAAACAGATACAAAGTTCACTATTAGGGACAAGGCAGAATGTCTGGGCAAGCACACAGAGAAGCAGTTTATTTATTTAAGACAGAGACTAAGTACCACACACGGGGTAAGCAGTGCCAGAGTCCTGGGTGAGAGCCCAGTGAGAGGAGACTTACATCACTCACACAGGACGCCCTTCTGGGCCTTTGTTTACAGTTGGAAAAAACATATATCATATAATACCACTCCTAGGTGGAACCTAAACATGGATACAAGTGAACTTCTTTACAAAACAGAAACAGCTTCACAGACTTAGACAATAAATTTATAGTCCCCAAAGTGAAATGTGTGTGGGGGGGAAGAAACTAGCAGGTTGAGAATAACATAAACACACTACGATTTATACTTCTAGAATAATCCACAAGGACCCACCACAGAGCACAAGAAACCCTCTCAAAACTCTGAAATAACCTCTATGGGAAAAGAAACCGATAAAGAATATATGTACTTCTACGAATAAATGAATCAAGTTTCTGTACAAGCCATCACAATGTAAGTCACCTGTAAACTACAATTCAAAAACATTTTTTTAAAAAAGAGAAAAGAACTGCTGACTCTGTTCCCTTCTGGCCTTGGGGACCTGGGCTGGTGTCACATCCCTGGAGTCTGAGCAGGCTTGGGTCCCCAGGCGGGACTGTCCTGGGGCTGAGGGCGCTGGGGAGGGTTTGCCAGGCAAACAGCCCCCCACTGCCCCCCCACCCCTTGGACTTGGACTGCCTGTTCCCCTCTGCATGAGCCTACAATCTCCAGATCCAGGGGACCCTCCTGCAGCAGAGCCAACCCTAGCGCCCCCAAAGGATGGTGGGGTCTCTGGGCTGGAAGAGCTTTGCAACGTGCTGTGGGCTCCCTGGCTCCTGGTGGCAGGGTTCCCACCTCCAGCCTCCTTCCTTAGGGTCACCCCACTGAGAGGACAGCTCCTTCTGCATAGTGGTGTGGCAATCGTTGAGATCTGTCGGGGGATAAAGGCTCAGAGAGAAGAAGGAAGGAGACACAGCCTTGGGTGTATCCATTCTTATTAACAACCCAGAACAGGACTTGCCCTAAGGCTCTGGTGGGCATGAAGAAATGCTGCCACCTTGTGGCCGCTTTTGGTAACATCAACTGAAAAACCTGCGCTGATGGGCACTTAATATTCACCAGGCCTGCTCGGACCTAGGAAAAAAACACCTGTCCTCAACTAATGCCCTCGAGTAGGTCCTGGAAAAAGAATTTAAAGCAGAGCAGACGGTCCAGAGACCAACCTTGAGAGGTCAGTTTTACTCACACTGTTTTTTTAAAAATATCACATGAATGGCCTTCACATCATGAAATCTTATAAAAAAACCCAGATCAAAACTACAAGGAAGTATCACCTCACATTGGTTAAATGGCCTTTGTCAAAAAGTCTACGAATAGTAAATGCTGGAGCGGTTGTGGAATAAAGGGAACCTTTCTACACTGATGCTGGCAAAGTAAATTGCTAACAACCAGTGTGGAGGAGAGGGTGGAGGTTCCTTCAACAAGTGAAAAATGATGAAATTCACAGTCCCTAACCACTTACAGAAAAAGACATTTCAAATCCATTAAAGAACTAAACTGAGGGACGATTACTCTAACCCTCTTAAGGAAAATATAGGCAGAACACGGTTTGACACAAATCTCAGCAAATTGTTTTTGGATCCACTTTTAGGATAATGAAAAATAAGACTCAACAAACGGGACTTCATTAACTTCAAAAGCTTTTGCACGGCAAGGGAAACTCAAAACGAAAGAAAAACACAACTCTGAACATCAGGGGGAAAATGCAACCGAATTTAAAAGCAACGTATTCATCTCCAAAACATGCAAACAGCTCCTGCAGCTCAACAGCAAAATACAATCAACCTAAGAGAAAAAATTGGCCAAAGATCTAAATGGATGTATCTTGAAAGGCGGCATCGAGATGGCCACAAAGCCTATGAAAAGATGCTCAGCATCACTGTTAGAGAAATGCCAATCAAACTGCAACAAGGTATCAGTTCACCCCCTCAGAATGATCACCCTCCAAAAGATCTACAAAGATTCAATGGTTCAAAGGCTGAGGGGAACAGGGAAACCTCCTACACTGTGGGCGGGGATGGAAATGGGTGGGTGCAGCCACAAGAAACACAGTATGGAGATTCCTTAAAACATTAAATATAGTTACCACCTGATGAAGCAAGCCCACTCCTTCCCTCAGATCTGGATAAAATCACAATTTAAAGTGATACCTGCTCCTCTGTTTTCATGGCAGCACTAGTCACAAGTTCCAAGACAGAGCTTCAACCAAAGTGTCCATCAATAGAGAGAAATGAACAGGAACTGATCCATCTAGACGCTGGAATACACTCAGCCATCAAAAAGAACAACAACAAAAATAATGCCATTAACTGCCGCACAGATGGACCAAGAGGTTTGTCCTACTCAGAGAAGTCAGGGAAAGAGAAATATTACATCACTTACAGGTGCACTCTGTAAGTTCTTTCAAGTGAACAGATTTATAAACAGAAATAGACTCAGACTAATAAAACTCACCTATGATTATTTCAAAAAAGGGAAGGGTAGGGAGACATTAAGAAGTTGGAATCAACATACATACTGCTTACTATCAGATAATCCAAAAAAACCTACTGAATAGCACAGGAAAGTGTACTGAAAATACTGAAAGAACCTATATGGGAAAAGACCCCTACAAATAAGAGAATAGACATACATTTATGTATAACTGAATCAAGTTCTTGTAAACCTAAAACAAGCCCAACAGGTATCAACTGTATTCCAACAGAAAATAAACACTAAAGTCGAACCAAAAGCGGAGCATGGAGAAATGCTGCCGCCTTGTGGCCACGTCTGGTAACAGCAACTGAAAAACCTGGGCGGATGGGCACTTGGTTATTTACCAGGCTTGCAGGGATTTACGGAGAAGGCGATGGCACCCGACTCCAGTACTCTTGCCTGGAAAATCCCATGGACGGAGGAGCCTGGTAGGCTGCAGTCCACGGGGTCGCGAAGAGTCGGACACGACTGAGCGACTTCACTTTGACTTTTCACTTTCATGCATTGGAGAAGTAAATGGCAACCCACTCCAGTGTTTTTGCCTGGAGAATCCCAGGGACGGGGGAGCCTGGTGGGCTGTCGTCTCCGGGGTCGCACAGAGTCGGACACGACTGAAGCGACTTAGCAGCAGCAGCAGCAGCAGGGATTTAATGAAAAAAACACCCGTCCTCAATAAATGTCCTCGGGTGGGTCCTGGAAAAAGAATTCAAAAGAGAGGGCAGACTGTCAAGAGGCCAATCTCGATATATTAGTTTTACTCACACTGTTTTTTTTTTTTTTTAATCCCATGAAAAGCCTCCACACCCTGCAATCTTACCAAAATGCAAATCAAAACTATGAGGTATTGCCTCACACTGGTCAAAAATGACCTTTGTCAAAAAGTCTACAAACAATAAATGCTGGAGGGTTTTGGAGAAAAGGGAATTAATTCTCCTGCACGGATGCTACCAAGTTAAATTGTTAGGAGTCCATACAGAGGAGAGGGTAACAAGATAACAACAAGATAACAGCGAATGAAATTGTGACATTCCCTATCCTCATACAGAGAAAGTAACTTCAAACCAATTAAAGAGCTTAATGGAGGGACAATTACTCTAAACCTCTTGAGGAAATTACAGGAAGAACAAGCTTTGACATAAACCATAGCAAACCCTTTTGGATCCACTTTTAGAATAATGAAAAATTAAAACTCAACCAAAGAGTTGATTTTCTCTAACCTCAAAAGCTTTTGAGGTTTTGTTGAGTTGAGTTTCTCGAACCTCAAAAACTTTTGCACTGGAGGGGAAACTGTAAACCAAACTAAAAAAAAGAAACCCTTGGGACGGGGGGAAAAAGTTTGGAACTGAATTTAGAAACAAGGAATTTATCTCCAAAATATGAAAACAGCTCATGCAGCTCAATATATATATATTTAAAAAATCATCCCATTAGCAAAAATGGACCAAAGATCTAAATGAGCATTTGTCCAAAGAAGACATCCAGGTGGCCATATAAAGCACCCGAAAAGATGCTCAGCATCACTAACTATTGGAGAAATGCAAATCAAAACTGGGCCACGGTATCACCTCACACCCCTCAGAACAGCCATCCCCCCAAAGATCTACAAGGATTAAACGCTGCCGAGGGCGAGGGGAACAGGGAATCCTCCTGCACTGTGGGCAGGAGTGGAAATGGGCGGGTGCGGCCACGAAGGACAACAGGATGCGCATTCCTTTAAACACTAACCATAGACTTAGTACACGATCCGGCAAGCCCACTCCTTGGTTAGATCCGGAAAGAACATTAATTTAAAATGATACATGCACCCCTCTCTTCAGGGCAGCACTATTGACAATACCCAAGACAGAGCATCAACCAAAATGTCCATCAATAGAGAAATGAAGAGAAAACGGTTCATTTGTACACCGAATACACTCAGCCATCAGCAGAACGAAAAACTGCCACAGGCAGCAGCATGGATGGACCGAGAGATTTATTATACTGAGTGACGTCAATTGGAGAAGGAGAGAAATACATCACTTACAGGGGGAATCTATAAATTCACTAAAATGAACTAATTTATAAACAGAAACAGGCTCACAGAAAACTCACTTACGATTTTTTTTTAAAGGTATGGGAAGGAAGACATTAAGAGGTTGGGATTAACATACTCACTGCTTATTATCAGATAGATAATCCAAAATAACGGAATAGCACAGGGAAGTCTACTGAACACACCGAGAGAACCAATATAGGAAAAGAACCCGAAAGAGAATAGACATACGTTCATGCATAACTAAACCAAGTTCCTGTAGACTTAAAACAACACATCGGAAATCAACTCTACTCGAACAGAAAATAGACACTAAAAACAAACAACAAAAAACTCAACAGTGGAGCAGGAAGAAATGCTGCCACCTTGTGGACACTTCTGGTAACGACTGAAAAACCTGTGCTCATGGGCACTTCACATTCACCATGTTTGCGGGGCTTAGAGCTCTGTAGCTCAGACGGTAAAGCGTCTGCCTGCAATGCGGGAGACCCGGGTTTGATCCTTGGGTCAGGAAGATCCCCTGGAGAAGGAGTTGGCAACCCACTCCAGTATTCCTGCCTGCAAAGTCCCATGGACAGAGGAGCCTAGTAGGCTACAGACCATGGGGTCCCAGATAGAAGAGTTGGACATGACTGAACGACTTCACTTTCATGGGGCTGTAAGGAAAAAACATCTGTTCTCAACAAATGTCCTTGGGGAGATCTTAAAAAAAGAATTTGAAACAGGGCAGTCGGTCAAGTGGACAACCTCGAGAGGTCAGTTTTACTCACACTGTTTTTTTAAAAATCATATGAAAATATTTCAACATGGCAAAATCTGAAGAGAAATGCCAATCAAAACTCACACAGGTCAGAATGGACATTGGCAAGAGTCTAAAACCAATAAACGCTGGAGAGGGTTGTAGAGAGAAGGGATCCCTCCTACATGTTGGATGCTGGCAATGTCAATTGTTAACAGCCAGACTGTAGGACAGTGCGGAGGTCTCTCAAGTGAAAAGAGAATGAAGTTAGCACACTCCCTGAACCCAGACAGAAAGAGAAACTCCAAATTGATGAAAGAGCTCAAAAGAGGGCTGATAATCTCAATCTCTTGAGGGAAATATAGGTAGGACAGACAGACAGACCGAATACGCTTTGATATAAACAGCAACTCTTTGGATCCACCTCCTAGAGTAACGAAATAAAAACTAAACTAATTTTGGGGGCTCCAGAATCACTGCAGATGGTGACTGCAGCCATGAAATTAAAAGACACTTGCTCCTTGGACGAAAAGTTATGACCATCCTAGACAACATATTAAAAAGCAGAGACATTACTTTGCCAACAAAGGTCTGTCTAGCCAAAGCTTTGGTTTTTCCAGTAGTCATGTATGGATGTGAGAGTTGGACTATAAAGAAAGCTGAGTGCCGAAGAATTGATGCTTTTGAACTGTGGTGTTGGAGAAGACTCTTGAGAGTCCCTTGGACTGCAAGGACACCCAACCAGTCCTTCCTGAAGGAAATCAGCCCCAAATATTCACTGGACAGACTAATGCTGAAGCTGAAACTCCAATACTTTGGCCACCTGATGTGGAGAGCTGACTCATTGGAAAAGACCCTGATGCTGGTAAAGATTGAAGGTAGGAGGAGAAGGGGACAAAAGAGAACAAGATAATGGATAGCATCACCAAGTCAGTGGACATGTTTGAGCAAGCTCCAGAGTTGGTGATGGACAGGGAAGCCTGGTGTGGTGCAATCCATGGGGTTGCAAAGTCCGACGCGGCTGAGCGACTGAACAACAACAACATGATTATACAGTGGAAGCGACAAGTGGGTTCAAGGGACTAGATCTGATAGACAGAGTGCCTGAAGAACTATGCACAGAGGTTTACAACATTGTACAGGAGGCAGTGACCAGAACCAGCCCCAAGCAAAAGAAATGCAAAAAGGCAAAATGGTTGTCTGAGGAAGCCTTACAAATAGCTGAGAAAAGAAGAGAGGCGAAAGGCAAAGGAGAAAAGGAGAGATATACCCATCTGAATGCAGAGTTCCAAAGCTAGCAAGCAGAGATAAGAAAGCCTTCTTAAGTGAACAATGCAAAGAAATAGAGGAAAACAATAGAATGGGAAAGACTAGACGTCTCTTCAAGAAACTTAGAGATACCAAGGGAACATTTCATGCAAAGATGGGCTCAATAAAGGACAGAAATGGCATGGACCTAACAGAGGCAGAAGAGATTAAGAAGAGGTGGCCAGAATACACAGAAGAACTGTACAAAAACGTCTTAATGACCTGAATGACCACAATGGTGTTGTCACTCACCTAGAGCCAGACATCCTGGGGTGTGAAGTCAAGTGGGCCTTAGGAAGAATTACTACCAACAAAGCTCGTGGAGGTGATGGAATTCCAGCTGAGCTATTTTTCAATCCTGAAAGATGCTGCTGTGAAAGTGCTGCACTAGGTATGCCAGCAAATTTGGAAAACTCAGCAGTGGCCACAGGACTGGAAAAGGGCAGTGTTCATTCCAGTCCCAAAGAAGGGCAATGCCAAAGAATGCTCAAACTACTGCACAACAGCGCTCATTTCACATGCTAGCAAGGTAATGCTCAAAATCCTTCAAGCCAGCCTTCAACTGTACGTGAACCATGGACTTCCAGATGTACAAGCTGGGTGTAGAAAATGCAGAGGAATCAGAGATTAAATTGCCAACATTCACTGGATCATAGAAAAAGGGAATTCCAGAAAAACATCCACTTCTGCTTTATTGAGTACACTAAAGCCTTTGACTGTGTGGATCACAACAAACTGTGGAAAATTCTTAAACAGATGAGAATACCAGACCACCTTAGCTGCCCCCTGAGAAACCTGTATGCAGGTCAAGAAGCAACAGTTAGAACCGGACATGGAACAACAGACTGGTTCCAAATTGGGAAAGGAGTATGTCAAGGCTGTATACCATCCCCCTGATTATTTAATATATATGCAGAGTACATACTGGAGAGAAACTCTAGTAATGTAATAAGTGATGAAAGAGGTTCATCCCAAATTTAGTTTAGAAAACAGGAAAGGGTTTATACAAGAAAGATAAGTGAATGATGTTAAAACAAAAAGTAACGAAGTATTTAATCAAATCTAAATAAATATCAAAGAATGTATAAGAAAGCATTTCATCAATTCCTCTTTTCTGAAGTTCCTGGAGGAGAATTACTGTAGATAGTAATCCATAGTTAAGACAGATAGAAGATTGTATGTTACTCTGCATCACCAGACAAAAGGTTGGTGTTTCAGTTCAGTTCAGTTCAGTCGCTCAGTCATGTCCAACTCTTTCCAACCCCGTGAACCGCAGCACGCCTGGCCTCCCTGTCCATCACCAACTCCCGGAGTCCACCCAAACCCATGTCCATTGAGCTGGTGATGCCTTCCAACCATCTCATCCTCTGTCGTCCCCTTCTCCTCCTGCCCTCAATCTTTCCCAGCATCAGGGTCTTTTCAAATAAGTCAGCTCTCCGCATCAGGTGGCCAAAGTATTGGAGTTTCAGCTTCAACATCAGTCCTTCCAATGAACACCCAAGACTGATCTCCTTTAGTATGGACTGGTTGGATCTCCTTGCAGTCCAAAGGACTCTCAAAGAGTCTTCTCCAACACCACAGTTCAAAAGCATCGATTCTTCTGCGCTCAGCTTTCTTTATAGTAAACTCTCAATCCATGCATGACCACTGGAAAAACCATAGCCTTGACTAGACGGTTGGTGTTTAGAAAGGTATAATTATTAGCAATGTATTCTGGTTCTATCAACATGATTTGAGATTATTTGAAAACCAAAATGAATGTAATGCAACTGTCAAATTATTCCATGCTATGCTTTGTTTCTAATGTATTTGAAGTTACGTTTGTGAAGGTTGCTGCCTCAAGGATAAAAGAACCCCTTCTATCCTAGGGAGAAGTCATTTATATTTATTCTCCATTAGAAGATTAACTGCAATGTAATGTGTACACTGAACATCTAAATGGCGGTGTTTGTCATTCATGTGAAACATCCCTATAGGTCACCATGATGTAAGTGTTCAGGAACTAATTCTATGTATCAAAGTAAGACAAAATTCTAAATTTTCAATAGTTATGTCATTTGCTTATTAAGGATAAGATAATGAGAGTTCACTGGAATCTTAATGTATCTTTATCATATCGACTGAAGTCATGAATATTAGTTGACATGCTTGGGATAACGACATCTCTGATACCATAGTATGCGAAAGCCTTCCCAGAAAAGTCATGTAGCTAGTTACATCTTGTTTATTAAATGATTAGCCTCCATTTTGTAACCATAGAAGTCACAATTCTCGGATCATTGTAGCAGACAAATGAATATTGTTGTCTATGCTTGTAAATCTGTATTTTAATTAAGGTCACACAGTGGATTGTAACAGGTTTTATTCTATGTGTGATATTCATATATGTTAATTAATAAAATTGAATGGTTTCTGGTGATAAAGTTGATGTGTAATGAATGGTTAATGCACCACCAACATTAACCTCTCCCACCTTCTTTAAGGCTACGGGGGAGCGATTGTGACAATAAACCATTAGGTAGCACAGAGGGATGGCATCTGTAAAAATTAGTTTCCTTACTGGCCTTAATCCTCAAATAATGTCACATATTTTCCATAATTTCTACAATGTACCTTCCCCCGCCCCCTCTCTGTAACTGCAGGGACGCTGTGATGGTTCTAATAAGAAGGACCATACAGAGTACTGTTGAGAGCCTCCCTGACTGCTCCGTGCTGTTGCTGCCTCAGCGTCTGTCTGGGGACCAGGCAGCCTGCAGGTCCTTGAACTCACACCAGCCAGTCCTGTGAGCACCTCCACTAGATGACCCCGTTCCTTGAGACCAGCAGTCTTGCTGAACCCCAGGGCCTACTGCACAGACCCCCCTTCAATGACACCCTCAGAGCTCACCAGAATCCTGCTCCTCTTGGTTTGAATGGACCCATCCATGCTCAGCCTGGGGAGCCCACAGCACTTCACCCAGGGTCCCTTAGAAAGGCCTGAACCCCAAGTACTGGAGCTATCTCTTCTTGGTTCTAGCCTGACCTCTCCAAGAAATTCCTGACCTAAACCCTTCCCTCCTGAGAGGTCTCAGCTGTGCTGAGTGTGAGGGCTGAAGCTCAGGGCTCCTGAGTGTGGGTCTTGGGGAAGAAGCATCAGAACAAACAGGGAGCTTGCTGAAGACTCATTTCATGGCCCCACCTCAGACCTGCAGATTCATAACCTCTCAGAGTGGGGCTCTGACCTCACGGGATTGTATACACTGAACTGGTTCAGAAAGAATCTTTGGCCAAGTGGTTTTCCACCTGTTTCCCATCAGGGTCACGTGACCAGTGGTAAGCGATAACCTCCCCGGTGCCCTTCCCACAGAGTTCTCTCTCGGTCCTGTGGGAGCATCAGTGTGGCGTGTAGGAAGTGCTCCAGGGGATTCTAAGGGGAGGCCTGGGTTAAGGACGTGGCTCCTGGTCCATTTGTGAGAGCTGAGGCCTGGCTTCAGTCCAAGCAGAGGCAACAAGTTCTGCTCTGCATGAGCTTTAAAGGGGCAAGTCAGTGCAGCCCACACACCCCATGTTAGCAGAATTTGGGGGACTTTATATGAAGAAAGAAGAGTAGACAACAACAACAAATTGATAGATTGGTCTCCACGGAGGAGCTGATTGTCCTGAATCTCTCCTGAGACAAAGGACAGGAGAGGTTGGCGTTTCCCGCTTTTCAAGGTCCTTCTGCCTGTGAGGGTGTTGGGAGCAGGCGAATGAGCTGTGCTGGCATCTCTGAAGGTGTAATCTCATGACGCTGAGGTGATTCCTCCACAGTCTTGATGCGAAAACGACCCAGGGCAGCAGGAAGAAGAGGAGGAAATGGCAGCTTCTCAGGTGAATGTCCTGATCCAGGTTAGAGGCTGTGTCTGCTTTTTCCTCCTTAAATACCCTGGATTGAAAACATACAACTCTTTAATTCTCTTTTTCTGATATTCTTGCCTGGTGAGGTGGTTTTTGACTATTAAATACTGTTTTTTCTTTTATTTTTATGGGTCACAATCAGGCTCTTCTCTCTCCACGAGCCTCTTCTCCTTGTCTGCCTCCAGGCTCCCTACAGGGCATGAAGCATTCCCAGTGTGAATGAACAACTTTCAGTTTTTCAAAATAGTCCCTTTTCGAAAGACCGACAAGGGAAGGCATTGATGTGCAGAACTTCTGTTGGGATGGGGTGGGGTCGCAATGAGTCAGACAGGACAGAGGGACTGCAATGAACTGAAACAGGATGACCTTAATGGTCTAGAGTTCCTTAGAGACTTTTGACAAAAATCTGACTATTCTCTGCATTGGTAAGAAAGGTCTATTATTTAAATGCGCTATTAGGGATGCAGAACTGGGGAGGTATTTTTGGAGTAAAAATGCAGAAAAGTGAAATTTTTTCAAGATACATTGACATTTCCTTATTTTTGCCGAAAGTACCTGAGCAGTGACCACGTGTCTTCTTGAGTGTTTCTCGCACGTGACACCAGTTTATCCCATAACACCTGATGGTCACCAATTCGGGTGTTTTCTGCTAGATTCCCACACCATCAAGTTCCATTTTTGTCTCTTTATCTTTAATAAAATCCTGGCAAGATGTAGTGAGGGAGGTGCACAATCCAACACAGCTAAGGTGGAAACTCCATTTCCTCCTAGTGTCTCTTTGCTGCTAGTTGGCTTTGAAATATGAACACGCAACAGTGTTCAGGAGAGATACTGAGTTTTGTAAGGAGAGGTTTCCATCAGTCAAGTCAGACCCTTTTCGCTTCTAGGTTATTACGAATATTGAGAATAGTTCCCTGTGCTATGCAGCAGATCCTTGTTGGTTATTTTTGTGTATACTAGAGTGTATATGTTAAACCCAAAGTCCTAATTATGTTCATTTTTCTAATGAGCAGGTCCCCTTTGGAGGAAAGGAAGAATCCCGGTGCTAGGTGTGAATGAATGAAGCGGATGACACAGGTGAGAGGTCCAAAGACCACAGAGGAAGCCAGACGTGTGCAGATGGTTTGGGGAGGCCTGCTTCACTAGAATGAGAAGCCTGGGTTTATGTCTGCCAAAGAGGGACATGACCGGCCCCGTTCTTCTGCTGTTTCATCTCCATCTTCTTCAGCTCCAGTGGGTTTTCCCTCAGTTTCACTGAGAGCCAAAACCGTCCTCCTGGTCTATGAGGACCTGCATACTCTCGCTGCTTTGGGGGACCTAGGAAAAGCTGCTAACAGTTCTGACAAACTCTGCCTTAAGGCCTTTCCAAATATCCGTCTCTGCCTCAAGTCAGAAAAGAGTTGTGGAGATCTGGGATTAGTTGACAAAATTCCAGAAATACTGGGAACAGATATATGCTTCCTGCTTTCTAATCTCCAATGGAAACTTCAAACATGGCTCTCTGAAGTTCATTCTCAGTCCCTGAAATCATAAAAGGTAATCCCCAATTTCTACCTCCCAATTTTTTCTTCTATAAACAAATTTTAGACATTTTTAAGTGCATTTACCCCAACTCATCAGTGCTAAAACCATTTAATATATCTATTGACTCACAGAAATATTTTCACTGTTCTTTTATTTTGTATTGGAGCATAACCGGTTAACAACGTTGTGATAGTTTCAGGTGGGTAGCAGAGGGCCTCAGCCGTCCACACACGTGTATCCGTTCTCCCCCAAACTCCCCTCCCATCCAGGCAGCCACGTAACGTTGAGCAGAGCTCCCTGTGCAGGACAGTAGGACCTTGTTGGCTCTCCATTTTAAATATAGCAGTGTGTACGTGGTGATCCCTTATGGAGAATTGATATTTATTTTTCTTGAAATGTTGGAATTTTCCAGTTAACTCATCTACTCCAGGGATTTTTTTAAATTACTTTTTTACTCTTATTAATAGTTGTAGATGTGTTATAATTTTTTAACTCACTCATGCTAACATCTAAGGTGTTCTGTGTTTCTAAAAATTGAATCTTCCTTGGAGGTATTCAACTTTTTGGTATAGTATCATTCATCATAACCTGATAGAATTGCTTTTTGTTCTATGTAACATGTACAGTGCCATTATTTATACTTCTGATCTTCTTTGCATCTCACCTCTTATTAATATAGCTAAGGGTTTGTCAATATTGTGTACAACTGTAAAGCATATTCACTCAAGGTACTAAGTGGGATCTTGGTTATTTGGTATCTTTCAGCGATATCTTCTCATGACACCCAGGGTTTGTTCCCAAAGAAGCCGTGCATAGGAGATTCATGTGTAATGTGCTCAGAAATTCTGAGAGCTCTCAGCTTGGAAATGTGTACTTAATGAAAGACTGGGAAAGTAAGGGGGGCTGTGAAGGGCCAAAAGGATGTTGTTTTAGATGTAACCAAATCGGGACAATTATTCATGATGAAAACATGATTGCCAAAAGAAATTGAGGATATGCATCAACTTGGGGAAAATTCCATTTGAAGTCAATAAGTTCTGCAGAAACATATGTTTTTGTAAGCAAGAACCCACATGATTTAAAAAAAAAAACATATTCTCTGGTGTGAAATTTTGAAAACATGGAAAGTCATCTAGTCTATGCTACAAATAATCACTCAAACCAGTACAAATATAGGTTTGAATTCAACAGTCAGTCATACATGTCTGAGAGCCAGAGATTTGAAAATGAAGGAAGAAAATCTCACTATGATCAGTTTGAGAGATCCTTTAGTGAAGCCTCATTATTTTTCCACCAAGAAACATTTTCTCCCTATTCCAATATCTGTAATGTCAACAATAATGAGACAGTCTTTGTCCAGCTGCCGTCATTCAATGGGTATCATAGTACAGATAATGCGGAACAACCTTCCATGTGTAATCCCACGAGTGAGGCCTTAAGCCAGAGCTCCAGCTTCAATAATTACAACAGTATTTATGATGGAGCCAGAATCTACCCATGCCTTGAACCTGGGAATCACTTTGACCAAGACTCAGGTCTCATGAATCATCAGAGAACTCTATGTTCAGAGAACCATAGTGATGAATGTAGAAATGTCTTTTATCAAAGCTCAAATCTTATTACAGATGGGAATATACATATTGAAGAGAATAATTACAAATTTAGTGAATGTGGTCAAGTTTCTAACCAGTCATCAGAACTTACTCAACATCTGAGTATTCATGCTAAGGAGAAACACTGCAAGTGGAATAAATGTGGGAAAGTCTTTCCTCAATTATCAAATCTAAATAGACACAGGAAAATCCACACCGGAGGGAAATCTAACCAATGTGCAGAATGTGGCAAAACCTTCAGCAAGCCCTCAAGCCTTACTCAACATCTCACTGTTCATACTGCAGAGAAGACTTACAAATGTCCAGAATGTGGCAAAGCCTTTAATCAGAGCTCAAACCTTAATCGACATAGGCGAATCCATACTGGGGAGAAACCATATAAATGTCAGAATTGTGGGAAAGCCTTTAACCGACGTGCAAGACTTAATCAACATCAGCGAATCCATACTGGGGAGAAACCATACAAGTGTAAAGAATGTGGCAAAGCTTTTATCAGTTGCTCAAATCTTAATCAGCATCAGAGAATTCATACTGGGGAGAAGCCTCACACATGCAGAGAATGTGGGAAAGCCTTTAATAGTTGCTCATATCTCACTGTGCATCAGCGAATTCATACTGGGGAGAAGCCTTATAAATGTACAGAATGTAACAAAGCCTTTAATCATCACTCAAACCTTACCTGTCATCAGAGAATTCATGCTGGGAAGAAACTATACAAATGTACAGAATGTGGCAAAGCCTTTAACCAAAACTCAACACTTACTCAACACCAGCGAATTCATACAGGAGAGAAGCCTTATAAATGTACAGAATGTGGCAAAGCCTTTAATCAAAACTCAACACTTACTCAACATCAGCGAATTCATACTGGAGAGAAGCCTTATAAATGTACAGAATGTGGCAAAGCTTTTAATCAAAACTCAACACTTACTCAACATCAGCGAATTCATACTGGAGAGAAGCCTTATAAATGTACAGAATGTGGCAAAGCCTTTAATCAGAGTTCAAAGCTTAGTCGACATAGGCGAATTCATACTGGGGAGAAACCATACAAATGTAAAGAATGAGGCAAAGCTTTTAATTGCCACTCAAATCTTACTTGCCATAAAATAATTCATACTGCCAAGTAGTCTTACAAATATAAATAATAGGACAAAGCCTTGAAGTGAGCCGTCACCTCACTCAGCATCAGAGAGCGTGTGCTGGAGAGAGACCCTACAAACGTAGTAAGTGATGAAAGAGGTTTGTCCTAAGCACACACATCAGAAAATGCCAGAGAGTTCATACTGGGAAGAATGCTTAATGCTGTAAAAAATGTACAAAATGAATTTAAAAACTCAGGTCTAAATAAATATCAGAGAATTCATCAAAGATAGCATTCAGTCAAAAACCCTTTTCTGGTATTACTTTAAATCAGGATATTATAGAAAATAATCCAAAGTTAAAACACTTAGAAAAATTATTTGTTACTTGGACCATAGGATCAAGGCGAAAGATGTTGGACAACATAATTATTATTATTGTATCCTTATTCGTATTGACAGTATGTGAAAGTGAACTTTGATATAACTCAACTTTCAAATTACTATGTGCTATACCTTTAGTGTGTATGTGAATATGCTTTTTTAAAACTAATATTCTTGATCTTTGCTGCCTCAAAGTTAAACAAAACCCTTCTATATAGGTGGAAATAATTTTTATCTACTTTTTAATGTACTATTAAGGATCCTCTAATGTGAAATGTACAGTGGAAGTCTAAATGGAGGTGATGATTGTCATTGTTTAAAACATCCCTCTATGTCACCGCTAGGTAAGTGTTCAGAGAATAATTATTTGTATTAAAGTAAGACAGAGAGTCGAAATTTTAAATAGTTGCGCCAATGGTTTTTTATGGATATAAAGATGGCAGCTCACTGAAATCCTGATGTATTTTTATAACAGCAATAACTAGAAGTCATGAATTTTAGTTGACATGATAACAATCAGGAAATCTTCACAGATACCCAAGAAAAATATATGTAACCTTTTCCTGAAAGGTCATGTAATTAATGTACATCCTTGTTTACTAAATAACTGCTCTCTCTGTTTTGTAAACCATAAATATCACATTTCTCTGACCACTGTATCACAAGAACAAGAATGTTTCCAAATGCTTATAATCTGTATTTTGATCAAAGATTATAGAGTAAACTTTGGAAAGTTTTATTTAGATTATGTGTGAACTTACTATATGTTAATCAATAAAAGTGAATGGCTTTTCATATATTAAACTTGATGTATATTTGAAGAAGTGTTCTCATCAGTAACAAGCTTCCAGGTGGTTCAGTGGTAAAGAACCTGCCTGCCAATGCAGGAGACACAGGAGATGTAGGTTTGATCCCTGGGTCGGGAAGACACCCTGGAGAAGGAAATGGCAACCCACTCCAGTATTTTTGCCATGGGAAATCCCATTGACAGAGGAGGCTGGTGGGCTCCAGTCATGGGGTTGCAAAGAGTCAGACATAACTGAGTATGCACATACCTATTCCACCACCAATGTTAACATTAACACAAGCATTATCATCCCCCTGGGGTTTTTTAAGTCGTCATTAACTGATGGTGACTAGAGAGTATCTGTAACACAGTAGGATGACATCTCATGGGGCTTCCCAGGTAGTGCTAGTGGTAAAGAATTTGTCTGCCAGTGCAAGAGACATAAGAGACGCTGGTTCGATCCCTGGGTCCAGAAGATCCCCTGGAGGGGGGCAGGGCAACCCATTCCAATATTCTTCCCTGGGGAAGACAGGGACAGAGAAGTCTGGCAGGCTACAGTCCATGTGGTCACAAAGGGTCAGACACGTCTGAAGTGACTTAAGATGCACAGAGAATGACATCTCATAGTAATTCCCTTTTTCTACTGGCCATAACCCTCAAATAACTTGAGATCATATTTTCCATAAATGGTACAGTGTGTCATTTCCTCATTTTTAACTACTGGGACATTATGATGGTTACAATATGGATCGCCTAGGAGTATTGCTGAGAGTTATCTACAGTGCTCCATGATATTGCTGCCTTGGCATCATGTGTATGGACCAGAAGCCCACGGGTGCCTTGCTTTGACACCAGTTATTCTCATAAGCACACGTGCTAGATAACAGCCTGCAAGTTCATAAGCAAATGTAAATTCCTCATAGGTCTTCCCCAGCAGCCCTGGTCACCAGCAGTCTTCCTAAATCCCAGGCCCTTCTGTTTTTACTTACTCATTTATTTCTGGCTGTGCTGGGTCTTGGTTGCTGTGCGGGCTTTTCTCCAGTTGTGGTGCATGGGCTTTTCACTGCGGGGGCTTCTTTCGTTGTGCCACGGGGGCTTCTCTCGTTGTGCCACGCGGGCTCCAGGGCACACACTTCCGTAGCTGCGGCTCCTGGGCTCCAGAGCGCAGGCTCAGTACTTGTGGGTATGGGCTTAGTTGCTCCGCGGCCTGTGGGATCTTCCTGGGCCGGGCATGGAACCCGTGTCCCCTGCATTGGCAGGAGGATTCTTAGCCACAAGGAAAGTCATTACTTTTTGGTGAGAATGCTTCAAGTTCTCCAGGCAGCCTTGATGCTGACAGACACCTAAGAAAAGGCTCTGGGACGTGAGGGAGAAACATTCTAAAGCTCTGATCTTGACCATCATCAGAATAAAAGGGGAAAAAATTAGCAGTTGAAAACCATGTCAATAGGCAACATCAGAAGTAGAGAATGAAAGGTTTGTAAACTGTTAATCCAGGGCATTTCAGGAGGAAAAGCAGATATAGCCTCTGATCCAGGACAGACATTTACCGGAGAAGCTGCCATTTCCTCCTCTTTTCCTCCTGCCCTGGGTTGTTTTTTCCTCAAGGTCATGGAGAAGGATCACCTCAGCATCATGAGATAACACCTTCCAAGGCGTCAGCACAGCGTCTTCGCCTGCTCGCAACACGCCCACAGGCAGAAGGAGCTTGAAAAGCTGAGAGGGCCCACCTCTGCTGTCCTTCGTCTCAGGAGAGACTCAGGACGATCAGCTGCTCCCTGAGACGCACGTCAAGTTTTCCTTTGCTGTCCACACGTGTTCTCTCCCCGGATTCTGCCAACACGGGAGAGGTGAGCGGCACTGACGTCCCCTCCTGACCCCGCCGCCCGCCCCGGCCTGAAGCTGGCTCTGAGCTCTCACAGACGCGCCCGAAGCCCCGTGTTCAGCCCGGGCCTCGCCTGGAGCAGGAAGACAAGCAGCGCTGATGCTCCTCCAGGACCAGGGGCCGGAGTTTGCGAAGAGGATCCTCCTGGGACCCCAGATGAGAACCGCTTGCCTAAAGATTTTCTCTAGCTTTAAAGTGGATACAAACCCTCCCCAGTCTAAGAAGCTATGAATTAGCCAGTTTGAGGGGAACCCGTGAAATGACGCGTTGAACAAGCCCCCTGTGGGTGCTGTCGCTGCTCCTGTAACACCTGTCTTCCGTGGCACTGAGCTGGAGCCATCCCACACAGCACACCTGGGAGCCCTGAGCCGGTGAGGGCGGGGCTGGAACCTCTGAAAACACCGGCTCCCTCCGCCTGATGCCCCGGGGAGGGGCTCCTCCTGGGGGCGGCCCTCCGTGGCCTCGAGCTGAGCTTGGGGAAGGGGAGGTGGGAGGCGAGTGGTGCACAAAGTCACATGATGCCCTTGCGGGGGTGTGTGTGTGGGGGCGGTGTGGTGAGGCTCTGCTCTCCCAGATCTTCCCAAAGTTACCCTGAGTTCTTGGGTCCTGTCTCCCCCTCCCCTCCCTGGGGCCACGTACTTTCCTTCTCAGTAGCTCAGCCGTGTCCCAGTCTTTGGCAACCCTGTGGACTATAGCCTTCCAGGCTCCTCTGCCCTTGGGATTTCCCAGGCACGAATACTGGAGTGGGTTGCCATTCCTTTCTCCAGGGCATTTTCCTGACCAAGGGATGGAACCCGCGTCTCCTGGGTCTCCTACATCAGCAGGTGGGTTCTTTACCACTGAGCCACCTGGGGAGACCCCCTGGGCCCACATTCATTCACAAAATGATTAGCGTTGTGACCATCTACCCGCAGGTGAGGGGGCCTCCATCTTCAGAGACCAGGGGCACGAAGGTATTTACATCACAGCTTTCTTTGAAAATGAACCAAAGGCAGTCATGGAGGCTTAAAATGTTTGTTGGGAAGGGACCAAAGCCTTTGGAAATGATGCCATAAATGTGTATTTGATGATACACAAAGGAAGTAGTGATTAATATTAAGTAAAAAGGTACACTGTAACTGAATTAGCAGATGAGAATTTTTTTTTGGTGTTGCTGCCCTATTGTATGTGTGTTTCTACATTTTAGGAATTGTTTGAGGGATTTCCCTGGTGGGCCAATGGTTCAGAATGTGCCTTGCAATGCAGAGGACGCAGGTTTGATCCCTGGTCAGGGAACTAGGCTCCCACATGCCACAGGGCAACTAAGCCCATGCTCCCACAACTAGAACCTGATTCAGTCAAATAAATAGATATTTTTTAAAAAAAGAAAAGGATTATGTGGCTATAGTTTGTTCTCTCTCTACTCTTTACCTGATATTTTATCACATCTATAAAGTGCATTAATTGAGGTAAAAATAAAACAAGGGAAACATACCCATTTTCTAAATATTATTTGACAGCATTAAATCTTTTTAACTATGAAGTGTGAATAGAACCAATAACAATGTATTTTTTTAAGTTTAAAGATTTTTTTAGAGAAGGTTTAGTTTCACAACAAATTTCAGAGAAAGGTGCAGAAATTTTCATATGCTTCTTATTCCCACATATGTGTAACCTCCTTCTTTATCATCATCTTCCGCCATAGGGGTACTTCTGTTACCACTGATGAATCTATAGTGACATCAGTATTTACGTCCATACTTTACCTTGTAGCTCACTTTCAGGGTTGTACAGTTTGTGACATTGGAGAAACATATAATGACATGTGTCCATTATTAAAGGTTTCCATTTATTTTTGTTTAGTTTTTTTTTTAAAGGAAACTTCAAACTGTTCTCCACATTGGCTGTACCAGTTTACATTCTTTCTAACAGTGATGTTCCCACCAAGGAGGCTTCTCTTTTCTCCAGACCCTCTTTAGCACTTATTATTTGTAGATTTTTTTGATGATGGGCATTCTGTTGTAAGGTGATATTTCATTGCAGTTTTGATTTGAATTTCTCTAATGATTTGTGATGCTGAGCATCTTTTCATGTGCCTCTTGGCCATCTGTATGTCTTCTTTGAAGAAATGTCTGTTTAGGTCTTCTGCCCATTTTTTGATTGGATTGTTGTTTTTTGGATACTCAGTTACATGAACTATTTGTAAATTTTGGAGACTAATTCCTTGTCAGTCACATCCTTCACAAATATTTTCTCCCATTCTGTGGGCTTTTTGTTTTATTTGTGGTTTCCTTTGCTGTGCAAAAGCTTTTGAGTTAAATTAGGTCTGGTTTGTTTGCTTTTGCTTTTATTTCCATTACTATAGTAGATGGATCAAAAAAGATGTTGTTGAGATTTATGTCAAATAGTGTTCTGCCTATGTTTTTCTCTAGGAGTTTTATAGTATTCAGACTTAATAATATGAAAACCAAAGACCCTTCTCAATGTACTTTTCAATACTTCCAAGTTCAATGGTACATGGAGTTCAAGGGACTGAAATATTTCTTGAGACATCTGGTACCCATGTTATTGACTATTCTTTAAGAATTCAAATTCTTTGAATTAAAAAATTGACCAGTAAAAAAAATAAAAGGTTCCCACAAATAGTTTTATCTGTCCAGAAAATCCTCTAGACACAGAATATTCATAGCCCCACCTCTGCCAATCCTTGGATAACACTGAAATTTTAAAAATTAATTCTTACTAGAGTACACTTGCTTTACAAAGTTGGGTTCGTTTCTACTGCACAGCAAAATGAACCAGTCACACATATACATATACCCGCTCCCTTTGGGGCTTCCTTCTGACCCAGGTCACCACAGAGCATTGAGTAGACTTCCTTGTGCTGTAGAGCACATTCTCATCAGTTATCTCTTTTATACACAGCATCAATAGTGGATGCGTGTCAATCCCAATCTCCCGATTCATCTCCCTCACGCCCTTTCCCCCCTTGGTGTCCATACATTTCTTCTCTAGGTCTTTGTCTCTGCTTCTGGTTTGCAAATAGGATCATCTATACCTTTTTTCTAGATTCCATATGTATGTGTTGATATATGATATGTTTCTTTTTTTTTTACTTAAAGCTCAACATTCAAAAAACTAAGATCATGACACACACTCCTATCACTTCACAGCAAATAGATGGGGGAAAAGAGGAAACAGTGATGTAAGACAAGCGTAGAGACAAAGAGAGCGAGCTGGGCAGTCAGGCAGAGAAAGATTTATTATAGGAAGAGAGAAAGTGGCTGGCCTTAGAGAGAAGCCAGTGCTCTCTCTTTACAGCCAACCCTTCTTATATCTTATTGATGGGAAATTGCACCCCAAAGGGAGGGGCCCTTAGTGTATCTTTAGCCCACAGCTGGGGTCTTGTTATCAGGGAGTTGAAGGGGTCTCATAGTTGGGGGGTCACATAGTCTTGAGAAACTGGCACCAGCAGGGGGAAACAGGATATCACCTTAAGGAAAAAACAGGATGCCACCAGGGCAATTTGGTCACTGTGACTTCATCCCCTGTTTGTCAGGTCACCACAATGGGCCATTTTTAAACTATACACTCTGAGCCCCTTGTGAACCCTAACAAGAGACAGACTTTACTTTCCTGGGCTCCAAAACCACTGTGGATGGCAACTGCAGCCACAAAATTAAAAGACACTTCCTCTTTCGAAGAAAAGCTATGGCCAACCTAGACAGCATATTAAAAAGCAGAGACATTACTTTGCCAACAAAGGTCCATCTAGTCAAAGCTATGGCTTTTCCAGTAGTCAGGTATGGATGTGAGAGTTGGACCATAAAGAAGGCTGAGCACTAAAGAACTGAAGATTTCAAATTGTGGTGCTAGAGAGGACTCTTAACAGTCCCATGAAGGAAATCAACCCTGAATATTCTTTGGAAGGACTGATGCTGAAGCTCCAATACTTTGGCCACTTGATATGCATATTGACTGAATGCAAAAGGAGAAGGGGGTGGCAGAGGATGACATGGTTAGATATCATCACCAATTCAATAGACATGAATTTGAGCAAACTCATGGGGATAGTAAAGGACAGCGGAGCCTGGTGTGCTGCAGTCCATGGGATCACAAAGTGTCGGACACAACTTAGTGGCCGAACAACATAAGATTAGGTGATTATTTCATCTTTATCCAAGAAAAGGAGAGCCTGGGTACTCTGCAACCATGACTCATGAGAATGTAGGGGCTTACAGTTGGGAAGCATGCAGTAATGGGTGCAGCAGAGTCACCAGCCACCAGCTGGGATTGTTAAAAAGAGCCAAACAAATGTGAAAGATGGAGGAGACACTGTACAAAGACACAAAGGTGCTCACCAGGACAAGGATGCTCTGGGTGGCTCTAGGTTCGAGGGAGAATCTTGAAGAGATGCCGATCCTATGAATGTATTGCACACTTTGCTTGTGGCTGTCCAAGATGAAAACCATGGAGACACTGGACCAGATCATGAACACCAGACATGAAACAGCAGGAAGTAAAAACCATCCTACATTCAGTAAGACTTTGATTCTATTATGAATCAAACCATAACACAATCCTAAATCTTTCTTCTTTGTGATGTTTCTGTTACTCCATTGATCTTTCACATACCTAGTAAATCGAATATTTATCAGCATGCGCCCAACCCAGCAGAGGAAAATAGTGGATCCAATGTACTTGGGAGCTTTCATTTTAAGCTGTCCCCACCTGGAGTTCCTGGGACAGATGGTGATGGCCTGGCAGACCCTCAAGAGGCAGATGCTACCAATGGACACTCCCCTGGCCACTCTTTGGATATAGTAAACAATTTTGCATTCAGTATCATTGAGAAAATATTTCCACTCAAACACTTCCATTGTCCTTGGGGTTCCTGTAGAGAACATGACCAAGGAGTTGGCCAGAAGCAGATACTCAATGATCAGATCTGTGGATCTTAGCCTGCATCCGGTGAAGTGAAGGAAGAGATAATGGTAAAGAAGAGAGAAATTTCCCAGGATTCCAAATATATTCTGGGATAGGAAGATCAATTCTATTACAAAATCTCTGGTGGCCATCCTTCCAGTTCTCTATGAAGGATATTTGCCTTCTGAGCTAGAGTTTCCTGCACAAAAAAATGAGGCATGGGCCACATGTGTTACACCAAGTGAAATTTAATCTTGTCCACTTATTATTCATTTCCACAGAGATATATTACCTTCTTGTTTTTATTTTACTAAGAGGTTTCCATGATGGGGAAACAGTGGAAACAGTGTCAGACTTTATTTTTTTGGGCTCCAAAATCACTGCAGATGGTGACGGCAGCCATGAAATTAAAAGACGCTTACTCCTTGGAAGGAAAGTTATGACCAACCTAGATAGCATATTCAATAGCAGAGACATCACTTTACCAACAAAGGTTCATCTAGTCCAGGCTATGGTTTTTCCTGTGGTCATGTATGGATGTGAGAGTTGGACTGTGAAGAAGGCTGAGGGCCGAAGAATTGATGCTTTTGAACTGTGGTGTTGGAGAAGACTCTTGACTGCAAGGAGATCCAACCAGTCCATTCTGAAGGAGATCAGCCCTGGGATTTCTTTGGAAGGAATGATGCTAAAGCTGAAACTCCAGTCCTTTGGCCACCTCATGTGAAGAGTTGACTCATTGGAAAAGACTCTGATGCTGGGAGGGATTGGGGGCAAGAGGAGAAGGGGACGACAGAGGATGAGATGGCTGGATGGCATCACTGACTCGATGGACGTGAGTCTGGGTGAACTCCGGGAGTTGGTGATGGACAGGGAAGCCTGGCGTGCTGCGATTCATAGGGTCGCAAAGAGTCGGACATGACTGAGCAACTGATCTGATCTGATCTGATATATATCATATGATATCACTTATATGTGGAATCTAAACAAAATTGTACAAATGAACCTATATATGAAATAAAAATTGAATCACAGATGCAGAAAACAAACACAGTTACTGAGGGGAAGTGGGGAAGGGATAAATTGGAAAATTGGGATAGATATACATACGCTGAAGTAGTGAAAGTGTTACTTGTCAGTCATGTCTGACTCTTTGTGACCCCATGGACTGTAGCCCGCCAGGCTACAGTGGCACTCTCCAGGCAAGAATACTGGAGTGAGTAGACATTTCCTTCTCCAGGGGATCTTCCCGACCCATTCTTTACCGTCTGAGCAACCAGGAAAGCCCCGGATACACACTACTATATGTAAAATAGACAAGTGATACGGACCTCCTGCACAGCACAGGAGACTCTACTCAGTACTCTGTAATGATCTATGCTGCAAAAGAATCTAAAAGAGACTAAACATATGTATATGTATACTGATTCACTTTGCTGTACTGCAGAAACTACTGCAACATTATAAATCAACCATGCTCTGTGGAGTCTTGCCCCAAGGCCACAGTCATGGAGCCCAGAAACAAGGTCATCTCCGGAACTGTCTGAGCCCCCTTGTTGTTGTTCAGTCACTCAGGTGTGTCTGGCTCTTTGCAACTCCATGGACTGCAGCACGCCAGGTTTCCCTGTCCTTCAGTATCTCCCAGACTTTGCTCAACTCATATCCAGTGAGTTGGTGATACCATCCAACCATCTCATTCACTGTCGCCCCCTTCTGCTCCTGCCCTCAATCTTTTCCAGCATCAGGGTCTTTTCCAGTGAATTGGCTATTCACATCAGGTGGCCAAAGTATTGGAGCTTCAGCTTCAGCATCAGTCTTTCCAATGAATATTCAGGGTTGACTTCCTTTAGGCTTGACTGATTTGATTTCTTTGCTGTAAAGGGACTCTCAAGAGTCTTGTCTATCACCACAGGTCGAAGGCATCAATTCTTTGGCAATCGGCCTTCTTTACGGTCTAACCCTCACATCCATATGTGAGTATTGGAAAAACCCCTTTGTAACCACTGCCAAAAGCTCTGGCCCCACCTCTTGCCATCATCACCAGCAGACTTCCTAACCCCAAATTAGGCAAAAATGCCCATCCTGGTAGTCACCCTATAGTGAAATAAAAGCAGAAAAAATCTGGAAAAAAGAGCTCTTATAAATGAGTGAATCACTGCTATGAAGGTCTAGATAGCACTGACAAAGGTTTGTATAGTCAAAGCTATGGTTTTTCCAGTAATCATGTATGGATGTGAGAGTTGGACCATAAAAAAGGCTGAGTGTCAAAGAATCGATGCCTTCAAACTGTGGTGCTGGAGAAGACTCATAAGAGTCCCTTGGGCAGCAAGGAGATCAAATCAGTCAATCCTAAAGGAAATCAACCCTGAATATTCATTGGAAGGACTGATGCTGAAGCTGAAGCTCCAATACTTTGGCCACCTGAGGTGATGAGCTAACTAACTGGAAAAGAACCTGATGTTGGGAAAGATTGAGGGCAGGAGGAGAAGGAGGTGACAGAGGATGAGATGGTTGGATGGCATCACTGACTCAATGAACATGAGTCTGAGCACACTCAGGGAGATGGTAAAGGACAGGGAAGCCTGGCATGACTTAGCAACTAAACCAGCATGGGCAAGAAAGGACTGAAACCTGACTTGGCTCGTAACAAATCTAGCACATTTAATCACTGTGATGTCTGACAAATCCAGGTAGCTCTGTTCTCCCAAGTTTAAATAGATATTGAGCTCTTTTGGTAATGTGTCATTATATTTCGGGCTTCCCTGGTGGCTCAGTGGTAAAGAAACTGCCTGCCAATGCAGGAGATATGGGTTCAATCCCTAGGTCAGGAAGATCCCCTGGAGAAAGAAACGGCAACCCACCCCTGTACTCTTGCCTGGGAAATCCCAATGACAGAGGAAGCTGGTGGGCTATAGTCCATGGGGTCACAAAGAGTCAGACACAACTTACAACTAAACAACAGCAACAATTGATAGTAGAATATTTTTAGATGAGTGAAAGTATCATGGTATGTTTGAGCCTGACTGGGCCTATCTGAAACTCATTACTATAAATGTACATTTTTCTTATGTGCTGATTCCTTTTCTTCAATAGGGAAAACAGTCTCATCAATTTAACAGACATAAGACATTTTCAGGAGGTAACAATTACTGTCTCCATTAAGCACTTCATATACTCAGAGATAAAGCAAACAGTTTCATACCAGGAACTGACATTTGGGTTCACCGTTTCTGCACAGGACTAAGTGACCTGTAGATTCATCTTACTCATTAGTAGATGCAGAAGGTCATAGTCACGCACACCTGCAATAACCCCGAAAATTTAATCTCTGATTTCAGTAAACGAGGCTGAACTTCAGACTGAGTTCAAAACTACAGTTCTTACGGACTCCCCTGGTGGCACAGTGGATAAGAATCCACCTCCCAGTGCAGGGGACACAGGTTCAATCCTTGGTCCGTCCAGGAAGATTCCACATGTCCTCGAGCAACTAAGCCTGTGCTCCGGCACTTTAGAGCCTGCTCTCTAGAGCGGCACACTGCAACTCCTGAGCCCACATGCTTCAATACTGAAGACTGAGCGCCTAGAATCTGTGCTCTGCAGCAGGAGGAGCCACTGCAGTGAGAAGCCTGGGCACCACAAGGAGTGGCCCTGCTCAGCCCGACTAGAGAAAGCCCATGCACCAGTGGAGACTCAGTGCAGCCAAAAATAAACAAAAGAAAAAAACCCTACAGTTCTTAAGAAAATTAAAAGTCAAGCTGCATTGTCACTCACACTCAATGCCAGGAATCAAGGTCATTGTGGATTACACTAAATTACACACTATAAATTCAGAGCGGTCGTGGATTGCTGTTGGATCTCTAGTCCTGGCCTCTCTTTACTGGTCCAGCTCAAGAGTCAGAATCCTTTCTGTGTGGCTTTGGCACTGGACTAGATTTGAACCCTGAAGAATTTCTTTTTAATCTGAAATAACCACTTATCCCAGTTCCTGATACTCCTTGTCTGCAGACTCTTCTTCTCAGATTGAAATAGAAAATGGGTATCTGACTCCTTTCTGTTGCCAGGACACTGTGGGAGGAGGTGTGCTGTTTGAAAATCAGCACCTGTGTTAGATGGAGGCTGTCACACCCCTAGATATGGATTTGTGATTCCACAACCTCCTCTTCCCTCAGAATTGTTATTATCTTTTCACTTTTAGCTGCAATGAGAAGGTAGGTTCATGGAACAAGGGGATACTTGTGTAAAACTTTTAATTAACTTTCTAAAAACTGTTAATTACCCTCCCCCCAAAAAACTACAATCAACTTGTCATTCCCAAAGAGACCACTGCAGTGCTCTGAGAGGCTTTTTCTTTTATACAATCTGGGGAGGCAGATAGATTCTCATATGGAATGAGCAGGAAATGCTGAGTTGACAGCTGAGAGCCTGGCAATGAAACTCTTGTATTGTGCTGACTTCTCTGTTCCTCTGAGAAATTTTTCTACCCAACAGTGAGTTCTTTCCTGACCCCTGAGCTTCAGCATCGCTTAAGTATGATCAGAGAAATAGAACCAAACTGCCTGAGGATTTCTAAGCCCTATAATTAAAAGGAAGACCATGATGATAGCAATTTTTATATTAAAAATTATTGTATATATTTGTCCAACTCAGTGCCAACTAATTTGGAAGTCTAGGTGGTGATAAAGATGTTTTCCACTAAAATATGTTTTACCAATATGGACCCATTCCCAGGTAGTTACAGAAAGCCTAAATAGAAAAATGTCCACAGAAACATGGAAATTTATAAATTTCTCCCCCTAAAAGTATTCCCAATAGTAAGTTTTAACAGGTGCTTTCTTGTTTAGTCTCTCAGTCATGTCCGACTCTTTGCAACCCCATGGACTGCAGCACACCAGCCTTCCTTGTCTTTCACTATCTCTCAGAGTTTGCTCAAACTCATGCCCATTGAATCAGTGATGCCATCCAACCATCTCATCCTCTGTCATCCCCTTCTCCTCCTGACTTCAATCTTTCCCAGCATCAGGGTCTTTTCCAATGAGTCGGCTCTTTGCATCAGTAGCCAAATATTGGAGCTTCAGCTTCAACATCAGTTCTTCCAATGAATATTCAGGGTTGATTTCCTTTAGGACCGATTGATCTCCTTGCAGTCCAAGAGACTCTCAAGAGTCTTCTCTAGCACCACAGTTTGAATGCATCAGTTCCTTGGCGCTCAGCCTTCTTTATCATCTAACTCTCACATCCGTATATGACTACTGGAAAAACCATAGCTTTGACTATACAGACCTTTGTCAGCAAAGTGGTGCCTCCACTTTTTAATACGCTATGTTTCTTTTGATTGTGTGGATCACAACAAACTGTGGAAGATTCTTAAAAAGATGGGAATACCAGGCCATCTTACCTGCCTCCGGCGAAATCTATATGCAGGTCAAGAAGCAACAGTTAGAACTGGACATGGAAAAACAGACTGGTTCCAAATTGGGAAAGGAGGACATCAAGGCTGTACATTGTCACCCTGTTTATCTAACTTATATGCAGAATACATCATGCAAAATTCAGGGCTGGATGAAGCACAAGCTGGATTCATGATTGCCGGGAGAAATAACAACAACCTCAGATACGTAGATGACACCACCCTTATGGCAGAAAGTGAAGAGAAACTGAAGAGACTCTTGATGAAAGTGAAAGAGGAAGGTGAAAAAGCTGGCTTAAAACTCAACATTCAAAAGACTAAGATTGTGGCATCCAGTTCCATCACTTCATGGCAAATAGATGGGGAAGTAATGGAAACAGTGACAGACTTAATTTTCTTGGCCTCCAAAATCACTGCAGACTGTGACTGCAGCCATGAAATTAAAAGACACTTGCTCCTTGGAAGAAAAGCTATGACCAATCTAAACAGCATATTAAAAAGCAGAGACATTACTTTGCCAACAAACATCTGTCTAGTCAAAGCTATGGTTTTTCCAGTAGTCATGTACAGATGTGAGAGTTGGAACATAAAGTTGAGTGCCGAAAAATTGATGCTTTTGAACTGTGGTGTTGGAGAAGACTCTTGAGAGTCCCTTGGACCGCAAGGAGATCCAACCAGTCCATCCTAAAGGAAAGCAGTTCTGAATATTCATTGGAAGGACGGATGCTGAAGCTGAAACTTCAATACTTTGGCTACCTGATATGAGGAACTGACTCATTGGAAAAGAGCCTGATGCTGGGAAAGATTGAAGGTGGGAAGAGAAGGCGACAACAGAGGATGAAATGGTGGATGGCATCACCGACTTGATGGACATGAGTTTGAGCAAGCTCCAGGAGTTGGTGATGGACGGGGAATCCTGTGTGCTGCAGTCCATGGGGTCGCAAAGAGTCAGACACAACTGAGCAACTGAACTGAACTGTCATAGCTTTTCTTCCAAGGAGCAAGTGTCTTTTAATTTCATGGCTGCAGTAACTATCTGCAGTGGTTTTGCAGCCCAAGAAAATAAAGTCTGTCACTGTTTCCATTTTTCCCAGATCTAAGTCTGGGAAAATATAATAACCTCTGTCTAGTGGTGTTAGTGTTCTGTGCTGCCCAGAAACTCTCTTCTCAGGAGGACAGAATTGTATTTTCTGGATTCTCAGAAACCTACTGTATTTGCCACATTCTCATATCTGTCATTTGTTCATCAGAACACATCCCCCCCCTCCTCCCCCGCACTAGCAGCCTAAGACTTTGGAAGGATCAAAAAGAGCTTCCTTGCAGTTTCCTCCATGCATTTCCAGAGAGCTCTCATGTGTGCTCTCAATGGGTGGTGTGTTCCTCACTAAGAAAAACAGCATCACACACAGCATCTGGGGCTTCCTTGGTGGCCCAATGGGTAAAAAAATCCTTGTGCCAATGCAGGAGGCACAGGTTCGATCCCTGATCCAAGAAAATCCCACGTGCCTTGGAGCAACTAAACCCCTGCACCATAACTATTGATTCTGTGCTCTAGGGCCCAGGAGCCACAACTACTGAGCCCAGGAGCTGCAACGACTGAACGCTGTGTGCCCTAGAGCCTGTGCTCCGCAACAAGAGAAGCCACCGCAGTGAGAATCCCACACACTTCAAGGAAGAGTAGCTCCCCTCTTCGCAACTAGAGAGTAGCCCCTGCTCACCGCAACCACAGAAAAGCCTGCGCAGCAATGAAGACCCAGCACAGCCAAAAATAAATAAATAAATAAATATATATATATATATATATATTTTTTTTTTAAAGGATGTTTTTGCACATCTTGGTTAGTTATAACTGCCTGAATGAAATCTCTAGAACTTGATGCTCTTCCCCTTTTATCTCAATTAAGGGATCAGAAAGTTGCATTCAAATCTTCTAAGTGGCATCAATTTCTTCAGTTAAAATTAATTTCTCAATGCATGAGAAAAATTCAAAAGCACTCATAAAATCCTATCAGGTCCTGCACGGATGACACACGTGAGAACACTGAGAACTCTGTAGTCATAACACAGACAAGGAAGGCTCATGAGTGTGACTCATGTAGCAAAAATACCTACAAGGAAAATACAAAAACTGGAGATAACTCAGCAATAAAACACATAGATTTTTCTCCTAAATTTAGAGTCTCAGTTTTTGTCCCACGACAGCAGGTACCCTCTCGCCACACGAAGAATTCTTCATCCTGTGTATTTTCTACCTCTTACTTCAGATTATAGCCTCAATCTATTGAATTCTTTTTCTTTTTCAAAACTGATTTCATTTATTTATCTTTGGCTGTGCTGGGTCTGCATTGCTGTGTGGTCTTTTCTCTAGCTGCAGTGAGGTGGGGCTACTCTCTGGTTGCGGTTGCGGGCTTCTCATTGTGGTGGCATCTCTTGTTGGGGAGCACGGGTTCCAGGTGTGCGGGCTTCAGTAGTTGTGCAAGAGGGTTCAGGAGTTGTGGCTTGTGGGCTCTGGCCACAGGTTCTATAGCTGTGGTGCACGGGCTTAGTGACTCTGCAGCATGCACTGGTTCCAAATAGGAAAAGGAGTACGTCAAGGCTGTATATTGTCACCCTGCTTATTTAACTTCTATGCAGAGTACATCATGAGAAACACTGGGCTGGATGAAGCACAAGCTGGAATCAAGATTGCCGGGAGAAATATCAATAACCTCAGATATACAGATGACACCACCCTTATGGCAGAAAATGAAGAACTAAAGAGCCTCCTGATGAAAGTGAAAGAGGAGAGTGAAAAAGTTGACTTAAAGCTAAACATTCAGAAAACTAAGATCATGGCATCCAGTCCCGTCACTTCATGGCAAATAGATGGGGAAACAGTGGAAACAGTGGCTGACTTTATTTTTCTGGGGCTCCAAAATCACTGCAGATGGTGATTGCAGCCATGAAATTAAAAGACGCTTACTCTTTGGAAGGAAAGTTATGACCAACCTAGATAGCATATTAAAAAGCAGAGACATTACTTTGTCAACAAAGGTCTGTCTAGTCAGGGCTATGGTTTTTCCAGTGGTCATGTATGGATGTGAGAGTTGGACTATAAAGAAAGCTGAGCACAGAAGAATTGATGCTTTTGAACTGTGGTGTTGGAGAAGACTCTTGAGAGGCCCTTGGACTGCAAGGAGATCCAACCAGTCCATCCTAAAGGAGATCAGTCTTGGGTGTTCATTGGAAGGAAATTCCAATACTTTGGCCACCTGATGTGAAGAGCTGACTCATTTGAAAAGACTGATGCTGGGAGGGATTGGGAGCAGGAGGAGAAGGGGACGGCAGAGGATGAGATGGTTGGATGGCATCACCGACTCAATGGACATGAGTTTGAGTGAACTCCGGGAGTTGGTGATGGACAGGGAGGCCTGGCGTGCTGCGGTTCATGGGGTTGCAAAGAGTCGGATACGACTGAGGGAGTGAACTGAACTGATGAGGGATCTTCCCAGATCAGGGATCGAACCTGTGTCTTCTGCCTTGTTTTTGTTGTTCAGTTGCTCAGTCATGTCTGACTCTTTGCCTTAGTAGGCAGATTCTTTACCACTGAGCCACCAGGGAAGCCCCTGAAGTATTTTGCTTTTAATTACAGATACTCTATCACGCACCCATCAGCTTCAGTGTATTTGTTCACTTCTTATAATTGCCTAAGCAACACGATCACTTATGAAATTTCCAGATTTTCTCCTGATCAATTGTCACAATAAACTGTTTAACCCTGATGAAGTCAATTATAAGAAATGAAAGAAACAATCAGAAAAAAAAGATTCTCTTAGTGTTCCTCTCAAATTAAGAAGGAAGTAATGGAACATATTAAACAAGATCAAATTAATATGCTCATAGGGAAATTAATCTCATCTTGAAACTAATTTCTGACCTCCTTGAAATTTAATAAAAGCTGTTCTTAAAATCCTTGAGCAGATAAGTAAAGTTCATAAATTTTGAACTAAAAAAAAACCCCACAAAATAGGTTTTTCATAATTAACAGACCAGTAAGCAAAACGGGATCTGCATGGAAAGAATCTCAAAATAAAGATTCATGAAATATGGGAGAAATGAATTCAATGAAAAGTAAACAAATTAGATTTACTTTCTGAATCTAAGGTTTTTAGTTAGTAACTCATCAAAAGTTTTGGAATGACCAGTTTTGATTTAACATTTCTAAACTCTGCAAAAGACATGTGTATAAACACATATACCCACACTGCTCTTCTTCTCAGGTTTCATACTCTTAAAATATACCTTCATATATTTACATTTTGCATTCAGTGTAGGTCAAAGCCATGAAATACTGTGTTCCATAAGTTGAGACAAAGAACATGTGCAAAGAAATAGATAGCATAAAATTGTATAAATATGATTCCAGATTTTGATAAATATGGCTTTAATTATATTTTTGTGACTTTCTTAAATCTACATTTGTTAAAAGGAACCTCCAGCAGGAATGGAGAGTCTCAGGTCAACAAAAAAGCACAATGGAAATTGATGCAGATGAGTTTATTACTCAAGGTCTTGAGTGAATTAACAGCAAGCCTTGAGGGCCCCCTGAGGGAGGTCAAGGCTAGAACCAGGCTGAGAAAGCTCCAGTACTTGGGGTTCAGGCCTTTCTAAGGGACCCTGGGTGAAGTGCTGTGGGCTCCTCAGGCTGAGCGTGGATGGGTCCATTCAAACCAAGAGGAGCAGGATTCTGGTGAGCGCTGTGAGAGTGTCATTGAAGGAGGGCCTGTAAAGTAGACCCTGGGGTTCAGCAAGACTGCTGGTCTCAAGGAAGGGGGTCATCTAGTGAAGGTGCTCACAGGACTGGCTGGTGTGAGTTCAACGAACCGCAGGCTGCCTGCTCCCCAGACAGACGCTGAGGCAGCAACAGCACAGAGCAGTCAGGGATGCTCTCAACAGTACTCTGTATGGTCCTTCTTATTAGAACCATCACAGCGTCCCTGCAGTTACAGAGAGGGGGTGGGGGAAGGTACATTGTAGAAATTATGGAAAATATGTGACATTATTTGAGGATTAAGAGCAGCAAATAGTTGATGCTTGATTTCTTCCCTGCAACCTTAAACAAGGTGGGAGAGGTTAAAGTTGGTGGTGGGTTAACACTTCATTCCACATCAACTGTAACACTAAAGACCACTCAGTTTTATTAATTAACGTATATTAATAGCACATACAGTTGACATAAAACCTTTTACAGTTCACTGTGGGATCCTTGATCAAAATAACCAATTACAAACACAGAGAAAGATATTCATGCCTTTGATATAATGATCTGAGAAAAGTATTTCTATGGTGTACAGAATGGAGGCTAATTGTTTCATAAACAGGAACCTATGTTAATCACATGACTTTTCCAGGAAGGGTGTCCAGTTCTTTTCTAGGGTATCAGAGAAGATGTCATTATTTCAGCCATGTCAACTAATATTCTGTTGATATTATAAAGATATTACAAAGATATATCAAGATTTCAGTGAACTATTGATATTATCAAGATACATCAAGATTTCGGTGATATTATAAAGATATACCAAGATTTCAGTGAACTGTCATTGTTTCATCCTTAAAAAACAAGTGACATAACTAGGGAAAACTTAGAACAAACCTGCCTTACTTTAATACACAGAATCATTCCCTGATCACCGACATCATGGTGACCTCCAGGGATGTTTGACTTCAATGACAGAACGCCTCCATTTAGATGTTCACTGTACATTTTACATTACTGTGTCCTTAATCTTCTAACGAAGAACAAATATAAATCATGCCCACCCAATACACAAGGGCTTCTCTTATCTTTGGGGCATCAACCATCAAAAACATAAGTTCATATACAGTAATTCTCCTTTAGAGTGAATTCAGAGAAGAGCAACTGATGAAATGCTTTCTAGTACACATTCTCTGATACTTATTTAGATTTGATGATTGATTAAATACTTTCCTACATCTGTTTTTACATCACTCACATATCTTTCTTGTATAAACACAGGCTTTCCCTCTCTGACTGGCTTCACTCAGTATGATAAATCTCTCGGCCCATCCATGCTCCTAAAAATGACTTTTTTTTCATTCGTTTCGATGGCTGAGTGTACTGCCGTGTTTTGATGGACAGTTTCCTCATTATTTCTCTATTGATGGACGCTTTGGTTTATGCTCTGTCTTGGATATTGTCAATAATGCTGCCCTGAAAATAGGGGTGCAACCATGGTTTTCAGTTTTGACTTTCTACCGATCTAAGACCAGGAGTGGGCTTGCCGGACCATGCGGTAAGTGCATGGTTAGTGTTCAAGGAATCTCCATACTGTTTTCTTCTGTGGCTGCACCCACCCATTTCCATCCCCGCCCACAGTGTAGGAGGATTCCCTGTTTTCCTTGCCCTCTGTAGCATTTCATCCTTGTAGATCTTTTGGAGGATGGCTCTTCTGAGGGGTGTCAGTGCTACCTGGTTGCAGTTTGATTGGCATTTCTGTAAGAGTGGTCCTGAGCACCTTTTTATGTGCTTTATGGACATCTGGGTGCCTTCTTTGGAGAAATGTCCATTTAGATTTTTGCCAGTTTTTCTACTGGGTTGATTGTTTTTTTGATCATGAGCTGTGGGGGGCTTCCCTTGTGGCTCAGCTGGTAAAGAATCTGCCTGCAATGCAGGAGACCTGGGTTCGATCCCTGGGTTGGGAAGATCCCCTGGAGAAGGGAAAGGCTACCCACTCCAGTATTCTGGCCTGGAGAATTCCACGGGCTGTACAGTCCATGGGTCACAGAGAGTCGGACACAACTGAGCAGCTTTCACTTTCACTGTGTGAGCACTTTGTATCTTTGTTGATGAATTCCTTGTTTTTCACTTCAGTTGCAAACATTTATTTTCCCATTCTGAGGGTTGTCTTTTTCTTTCCTTCAGGGTTGCCCTTCCTGTGCAAAATCTTTTCAGGTTAATGAAGTGCCTTTTAAAAGTTTTATTTAGAATAATTCTGAGCATATATATATATATATATATATATATATATATATATATATAAAATCTTGCTGTGGTTTATGTAAAGTGTGTGCTGCCTGTATTTTCCTCTAGAGGTTTAGAGTAATTGTCCTTCCAGCTAACTCTAATTGATTTGGAGTTTGTCTGTAAGCGGTTAGCCAGAGATGTAAATTTTTTCACTTTCCCCTTGTTTAAGGAACCTCCACCCCGTCCTGTATCCTGGCTGTTAACAACTTACATTCCCAGCATCAGCGTAGAAGGGCTCTCTTTTCTCCACAATCTCTCCAGCCTTTATTTTTTCTAAGACTTTTTGACAGAGTCCATTCTGACCAGTATGAGCCCATGCCTCATTGTAGTTTTGATTTACATTTGTATAACATTTCACGATGTTGAAAGCTTCTCATGAGATATTTTTAATAACAGTGTGAGTAAAACGAGCTTCGGAGATCGGCCTCTTGATCTTTTGCCCTGTTTTGAAAAATTTCCCGGACGCACCTAGGACATTTCTTGAGGCAGGTGTTTCTTCCTTAGAGCCTCTCTTGCTTGCCAAGTCGCTTCAGTCGTGTCCGACTCTGTGCGACCCCAGAGACGGCAGCCCAGCAGGCTCCCCCGTCCCTGGGATTCTCCAGGCAAGAACACTGAAGTGGGTTGCCATTTCCTTCTTCAATGCATGAAAGTGAAAAGTCAAAGTGAAGTCGCTCAGTCGTGTCCGACTCTCAGCGACCTCATGGACTGCAGCCTACCAGGCTCCTCCGTCCATGGGGTTTTCCAGGCAAGAGGACTGGAGCGGGGTGCCATTGCCTTCTCCGTAGAGCTCCTCAGTCCTGGGGAATAGGAAGTGCCGTCAGCCCAGGATTTTCCGTTGTTGTACCAAAAGCGGCCACAAGGCGGCAGCATTTCCTTGTGTTTCACAATTATTTATTTCCGTTAATTTATTTACTGCTGTTAATTTTTATTTTCTATTGAAGTAGAGTTGATTTCTGCTATGTTTGTCTTAGGCTGACAGGAACTTGATTCAGTTATACATAGAGGTACATCTATTCTGTTCTTTTCCGGAGTATTTTCTCATATAGGTTCCTTCAGTGTGTTTTGTACTTTCTTGTGCTATTCAGTAGGTTCATTTGGATGATCTGACAGTAAGTAGTGTGTTATCTGTTAATCCCAGTCTTTTATTGTCTCCCTTCCCCAACCTTTAAAAAAAAAATCATAAACTTGTATTTCTACGTCTGTGAGTCTGTTTCTGCTTATGAATTCGTTCATTTGAGGAATTTATCGATTCCCCTCGTGTGTGATAGTTTGCTTTCCCTCTCAGACTGGCTACATTCAGTATCATAAACTCTCAGTCCATCCATGCTCCTGAAAATGACGTTTTTTCATTTGTTCCGATGGCTGAGTGTATTCCGGTGTTTAGATGGACAGGTTCCTCTTTACGTCTCTATTGATGGACCCTTTGGCTGATGTTCTGTCGTGGAGAATCAATAGTGCTGCCCTGAAAACAGGGGTGCAACTGTCATTTTCAATTATGATTTTCTCTGGATGTAAAGCAAGGGGTGGCCTTGCCAGATCAGGTAGTAAGTCTATGATTAGTGTCTTAAGATTGGAGAAGGAAATGGCAACCCACTCCAGTGTTCTTGCCTGGAGAATCCCAGGGACGGGGGAGCCTGGTGGGCTGCCGTCTCTGGGGTCGCAGAGTCGGACACGACTGACCGACTTAGCAGCAGCAGCAGTGTTTTAAGGAATGTCCTTACTGTTTTCCCTGTGGCCACACCCACCCATTTCCTTCCCCGCCCACAGTGTAGGAGGAGTCCCTGTTCCCTTCGCTCTCGGCAGCATTTAATCTTTATAGGTTTGGGGGGGCTGTCTGAGAGGTGTGAGTGATACCTGGTTGCGGTTTCAATTGACATTTCTGTAAGTGTGGTCCTGAGCATTTTTTCACGCGCTCTATGGCCATCTGGATGCCTTCTTTGGAAAATGTCCGTTTAGATCTTTGCCTGTATTCCTGCTGGGTTCATAGTTTTGTTTTATCGTGAGCTGTGTGAGCAGTTTGCATCTTTGGAGACGAATTCCTTATTTTTAACTTCGGTTGCAAACATTGATTTTCCCATTCTGAGGGTTGTCTTTTTCTTTCCTTTAGGGTTGCCCTTCCTGTGCAAAACCTTTTTAGGTTAATGAGGTGCCTTTTTTTTTTCAGTGTACTTTTATTTTTAATAATTCTGAGTATAGATCCAAAAAGAACTTGCTGTGATTTATGTTAAAGTGTGTTCTGCATATATTTTCCTCAAGAGATTTAGAGGAATCGTCCCTACATAAAATTCTTTAATCGATTTTAAATTCCTTCATCTGTAAGCGGTTAGGGAGAGGAGTAAATTCTTCCACTGTTCACAAGTTGAAGGAACCTCCACTCCGTCCTCTATCATGGCTGTTAGCAACTTACAGTCCCAGCATCAGCGTAGGAGGGCTCCCTTTTCTCCACAACCTCTCCAGCCTTTATCGTTTTTAAGGCTTATAGACAAAGGCCGCTCTGACCATTATGAGCTGATACCTCCTTGTACTTTTTTGATTTACATTTCTGTAACATTTCAGTGTCACCCTGCTTATTTAACTTATATGCAGAGTACATCATGAGAAACGCTGGACTGGAAGAAACACAAGCTGGAATCAAGATTGACGGGAGAAATCTCAATAACCTCAGATATGCAGAAGACACCACCCTTATGGCAGAAAGTGAAGAACTAAAGAGCCTCTTGATGAAAGTGAAAGTGGAGAGTGAAAAAGTTGACTTAAAGCTCAACATTCAGAAAACGAAGATCATGGCATCCGGTCCCATCACTTCATGGGAAATAGATGGGGAAACAGTGTCAGACTTTGTTTTTTTGGGCTCCAAAATCACTGCAGATGGTGACCGCAGCCATGAAATTAAAAGATGCTTACTCCTTGGAAGGAAAGTTATGACCAACCTAGATAGCATATTCAAAAGCAGAGACATTACTTTGCCAACAAAGGTTCATCTAGTCAAGGCTATGGTTTTTCCTGTGGTCATGTAAAATGAGAGAGTTGGACTGTGAAGAAGGCTGAGTGCCGAAGAATTGATGCTTTTAAACTGTGGTGTTGCAGAAGACTCTTGAGAGTCCCTTGGACTGCAAGGAGATCCAACCAGTCCATTCTGAAGGAGATCAGCCCTGAGATTTCTTTGGAAGGAATGATGCTAAAGCTGAAACTCCAGTACTTTGGCCACCTCATGTGAAGAGCTGACTCATTGGAAAAGACTCTGATGCTGGGAGGGATTGGGGGCAGGAGGAGAAGGGGATGACAGAGGATGAGATGGCTGGATGGCATCACTGACTCGATGGACGTGAGTCTGAGTGAACTCCAGGAGTTGGTGATGGACAGGGAGGCCTGGCGTGCTGCGATTCATGGGGTCGCAAAGAGTCAGACACGACTGAGCCACTGAACTGAACTGAACTGAACATTTCACGATGTTGAAAGCTTTTCATGTGATATTTTTAAAAACAGTGTGAGTAAAACTGATCTTTTGAGATCGGCCGTGTGATCATTGGCCCTGTTCTGAATCTTCCCCCCAACCCACCGAGGACATGAGTTGAGGACGGGTGTATCCTACAGCCCCTTGGTCCTGGTGCATGTTAAGTGCCCGTCTGCAGTTTTCCCACTGTTGTTACCAAAAGCGGCCACAAGGCGGCAGCACATCACGCTCCGCTGTTCTGTTGGCTAAATTAATACTTATTTTCTCTTGGACTAGAGTTGATTTCCGCTGTTGTGTTTGTTTCCGGTTTACAGGAACTTGATTCAATTACATAGAGAACTGTGTCTGTTCTTTTTCTGGTTTGTCCCAGGTCGGTTCTTTCAGGGTGTTCGGTAGACTTCTCTGTGTTATTCAGGAGGTCCTTTTGGATTATCTATCTGATAATACGTTGTAAGTATATGTTAATCCCAACCTCTTACTGTCTCCCTCCCTGTACCTGTTTGTTTTTTTTTTTAATCATCATAAATTGGTTTTCTAAATCTGAGAGTCTGTTTCTCTTTATAAATTCTTTGATTCGTATGAATTTATAGATTCCACCCGTGAGTGATATATTTCTTTCCCTTCCTGACTGACTTCACTCAGTATGATAAATCTCGGTCCATCCATGCTGCTGACAATGATATTTTTTCGCTCTTTCTGACGGCTGAGTGATTCCCGTGTGTAGATGGGTCAGTGACTTTACTTCTCTATTGATGGACATGTAGACTGATGCTCTTTATTCTGCTGGGCTTAGTCGCTCAGTCGTGTCTCTCTGCGACCCCACGGACTGTAACCCGCCAGGCTCTGCTGTTCTTGGGGATTCTCCAGGCAAAAATACCGCAGTGGGTTCCCACGCCCTCCTCCAGGGGATCTTCCCAACCTAGGGATCGAGCCCAGGTCTCCCGCATTGCAGGTGGATTCTTTACTAGCTGAGCCACTGGGGAAGCTCTCTATTAAATGTTGTCAGTATTGCTGCCTTGAAAATAGGGTTGCAAGTATCATTTTAAATTATGGTTTTCTCCGGATCTAAGGCAATGTGGGTGGGCTTGCCGGATCATGCAGTAACTATATTTAGTGTGTTTCAGCAATCTTCACACTGCTTTCTTTCGTTACCGCCCCCATTCATTTACATCCCCGCCCACAGTGTAGTAAGACTTCCCGTTTGCCTCGCCTTCCGCGTTATTTAATCTTCGTAGAGCTTTTGGAAGATGGCCATTCTGAGGGGTGTGCGTTGATACCACGTTGCAGTTTTGATGGGCATTTTTTTTTAACAGTAGTGTTTATCATCTTTTCATGAGCTTTTTGTGGCCAGCTGGATGCCAGCTGAAGACAAAGGCGTATTTAGATCTTTGGCCTATTTTTCTATTGATTGATTTTTGATGTTGAGCTGAATGAACTGTTTGCATGTTTTCGGAGATGAATAAATTGTTTTTATTTTAATTTTTTAATATAAATTTATTTATTTTAATTGGCAGATAATTACAAGATTGTATTGGTTTTGCCATACATCAAAATGAATCCGCCACGGGTGTACACGTGTTCCAAATCAAGTGTAACCATTTCCCCAATTTAAGTTGTCTTTTTCTTTCATTTAGGGCTGCCCTTGCTGTGCTAAAGCTTCTGAGATCAATGAGGTTACTTTTGTTGAGGTTTTTTGTTGTTGTTGTTATCCTAAGAGGGAAACCAAGAACTTGCTGGGATTTATTCCAAAACCTGTCTTGCCCATATTTTCCTCAAGAAGTTTAGAGTATCCATCCCTCCATTTAGTTCTTTAATCGATTTGGAGTTTCTTTTCTGTATGAGGTTAGGGAGAAATGCAATTTCATTCACTTTTCACTTGTTTCAAGAGCCTCCCACACCATCCTCTGCTCTGGCTGTTAACAATTGACATTACTAGCATCAATGTGGGAGAATTTCTTTTTCTCCAAAACCCCTCCAGCATTTACTGTTTGTAGAGTTTTTGACACTAGCCATTCTGACTGGGACTAGCTCATTCCTAGTTGTAGTTTTTATTTGAATTTCTCTAAAATTACTTCATATCGAAAGGTTTCCATTTGATTAAAAAAACAAACAAACAAAACTGTGATTAAAACCCGCCTTTCAAGATTGGCCTCTTGACCGTCTGCCCTGTTTTGAATTCTTTTCCCCGGACCCACCTGAGGACGCAAGTTGAGGAGATGTGTGCTTTCCTTACGTCCCCTCCGTCCATCCAGGCCACTTTCTTCTTCTGTTGCTGGTTGAATGTATTCCGATGTCTAGATGGACCAGTTACCTCATTTTTGTGTCGATGGACATTTTGTTTAACACTCTGTCTTCAATATAGTCAATAGTGCTGTCCTAAAGTCAGAGAAGGCAATGGCACCCCACTGCAGTACTCTTGCCTGGAAAATCCCATGGACGGAGGAGCCTGGTAGGCTGCGGTCCACGGGGTCGCTAAGAGTCAGACATGACTGAGCGACTTCACTTTCACTTTTCACGTTCATGCATTGGAGAAGGAAATGGCAACCCACTCCAGTGTTCTTGCCTGGAGAATCCCAGGGACGGGGGAGCCTGGTGGGCCGCCGTCTATGGGGTCACACTGAGTCGGACACGACTGAAGTGACTTAGCAGCAGCAGCAGCAAAAATAAGGGTACATGCACATATCATTTAAATCTTTTATTTTTTCCGGATCTAAGGCAAGGAGTTGGCTTCCAGGGCGTTAGTAACTCCCTGTTAGTGTTTTAAGGAATCTCCATGCAGGTTTACTTCGTGGCCACACCCACCTGTTTACATCCCCAGGGTAGAAGGATTCCTTTTCCCCAGGCTCCTGGCAGAGTTTAATCTTTGTAGACCTTTTGGAGGATACTCACTCTCAGTGATTTTAGCTGATACCTCGTTGTCATTTTGATTTGCATTTCTCCAATCATTAGAGATGCTGAGCATCTTTTCATGTGCCTTATAGCGATCTGGATACATTCTTTGAACAAATATCCGTTTAGATCTTTGGCCCATTTCTGGTGTGTGTGTGTGTGTGTGTTTAAATCGAGCTGCATGCGCTGTTTGCTTGTTTTGCAGATGAATTACTTGTTGATATATTTGCTTGTAAAGTTTTTTCCCACTCTGAGGGTTGTCATTTTCGTTCGTTATGGTTTCCCTTGCTGTGTAAGTGCTTTTAAGGTTAATGAGGTCCCTTGCTGAGTTTTTCTTTCTTCTATTTTTTCCTTATTCTAAGAGGTGGATCCTGAGGGAATTTGCTGTGATTTATGTCAAAGCCTGTTTTTCCTATGCTTTCCTCTAATGGTAGGGAGTAATTGTCTCTCCGTTTAGTTCTTTAACTAATTTGGAGTTTTTCTTTAAATGGTTAGGGAGTGTTGTAATTTGATTCTCTTTTTGCTTGTTTAAGGACCCTCCTCCCTGTCCTCTGTCCTGGCTATTAACAAGTTACGTTGGCCTCTTGACCACCTGCCCTGTTTTGAAATCTTTTTCCAGGACCTACCCCAGGACATTTGTTGAGAACAGGTGTATTTACTTAACATGCCTGAAGGACTGGTCAGCACAGGTTTTTCAGTTGTTGTTACCAAAAGTAGCCACAAGGCGGCAGCATTTTTCATCCTCCACTTTTTTTGGTAATTTATTTTTTTCTAATAGAGTTGATTTCCGACTCTGTGTTTGTTTTAGGTGTTCAGGAACTTGATTCAGTCATAAACAGATGTACCGCTGTTCTTTTGGGGGATCTTTTCCCGGGAAGGTTGTCACAGTGTGTTTCCTTCAACTTGCTGAGCTCTTCAGCTGGTCCTTTTAGATTACCTGTTTGATACGTAGTAATGTGAGCATTTTAATTCCTCTTAGTGTATCCCTCCTGCAACGTTTTAAAAAAATAATCATGAGTTGTTTTTTTTTAACTCTGAGTCTGTTTCTATTTGCAAATTGTTTCATTTGCATGAATTTCTGGCTTCCACCTTTAAGTATTATTTTAGGATGTTTGTCTTTGGTCTCATACCTCAGTGTGATAATCTCTCAGTACATCCATGCTGCTGCTCATGGTAGTTTTTTTTTTCTGAGTGTATTCCACTGTATAGATGGGCCAGTTCGTCTTCATTTTTCTGTTGACGGATATTTTTGTTAATGCTCTGACTTGGCTATTGTGAGTAGTGCTGCCCTGAAAATAGAAATGTACATATTCCTTTGAATTAGGAGTTTTTTCCAGATCGAAGCAAGGAGTGGTATTGCTGGAAAACGTGGTAACTCTCTATTTCGTGTTTCAAGGAGCCTCCAGATATTTTCCTTCGTGGCTGCACCCACCCATTTACAACCCTGCCCACGGTGTAGGAGGGTTCCCTGTTCCCCTCGCCCTCGGCAGCACTTAAACTTCGAAGATCTTTTGAGGATGGCCGTTCTGAGCCGTGTGAGAAGATGGCTCATGGTAGTTTTAATTTGCATTTCTTTAATACTTCCTAATGTTGAGTATCTTTCCATGGGCTTTTTACCTTCTACGGGCGAGTACAGTTAACCTCTGGAAAGTGGCTTCTTGACAGTCAGCCCTGTTTTGAGTTCTCTTCATGTGATTTACCCCGGAAGATTTCTTTAGGGCTGGTGTCATTTAGAGCCGAGCCCAACAGCCCCGGTTTTCAAGTGGTTGTTACGGGGAATGACCACAAGGTGTCAGCATTTCTTCATGCCCGCTCTGGTTACCTGGACAACCAGAGCCTTAGGGCAAATCCGGTTTCTGGGTTGTCAATGAGAATCCATCCCGGGGATCTTCCCGACCCAGGGATTGAACCCGCTTCTCCTATGTCTCCTGCATTGGCAGGTGGATTCTTTACCACTAGCGCCACCTGGGAAGCCTAAGGCTTGTGTCTCCTTATTCCCCCTTAGCCTTCATCCCCCAGGCGATCCCAATGATTGCAACACCACTCTGCAGAGGGACCTGTCCTCTCAGTGGGGTGACCCTAAGGAAGGAGGGTGGAGCTGGGAACCCTGCCACCAGGAGACACGGAGCCCAGAGCACTTTGCAAAGCTCTTCCAGCCCAGAGACCCCACCATCCTTTGGGGGCACTAGATTTAGTTCTGCTGCAGGAGGGTCCCACAGGATCTGGAGACTGGACTCATGCAGAGGGGGACAGGAAGTCCATGTCCACCGGGGTGGGGGGCTTATTGGCTGGCATATCCTCCCCAGCGCCCTCAGCCCCAGGACAGCCCCGCCTGGGGACCCAGCCTGCTCAGGCCCCAGGAGTGTGACGCCAGCCCAGGTCCCAAGGCCCGAGGGGAACAGAGTCAGCAGTTCTTTTGGCTTTCTTTCTTTCCTGTTATGTTTATTTTAAATTCGAGTATATAGGTGATTTGCACTGTTGTGGGTTTTTTCTTTTTAATGTGTAAAGCAACGTTATTCATTTATACATAGATGTATATATGTTCTTTTGGGGTTCTTTTTCTCATATATGTTATTTACAGTCAAAGTAGGGTTCCTTGTGCTCTACAGTGGGTCCTTATGGATTCAGTTCAGTTCAGTTCAGTCACTCAGTCGTGTCCGACTCTTTGCGACCCCATGAATCGCAGCACGCCAGGCCTCCCTGTCCATCACCAACTCCCGGACTTCGCTCAGACTCTTGTCCATCGAGTCAGTGACGCCATCCAGCCATCTCATCCTCTGTCGTCCCCTTCTCCTCCTGCCCCCAATTCCTCCCAGCATCAGAGTCTTTTCCACTGAGGCAACTCTTCGCATTTTATAACTAATAGTGTGTATATGTTATTCTCAACAAATATTTCTCCCTGCACCCGACCTTTCCTTTTTGGTAACACGTTTCTTTACTAAGTGTTTGAAGCTGTTACTGTTTTGTAAAGAAGTTCATTTGTTTACGTGTTTGGATTCCACCTAGAAGCCATAACAGGTGATACTTTGTCTCACTTACTTCCCCTAGTGTGGCCTCTCTGGCTCTTCCCTGTGACTGGAAGTGGCTTTCTGTCATCCTTTCGTGTCTGGGTAATGCCGCTTTGTGTGTCTGTACCCCGGCTTCTTTAACCGTTCACCTGTCCTTCTACACTTAGGTATTTTTGTATCTTGGCGATTGTATCCAGTGCTGCCATGATTGTTGGTGTGCAGTATCTTGAAAATTTGGTTTTCCCAGGATCCATGCCCAGGCATGGGATGGCTGGGGTACGTGGTACTTTGTTGCTGAGTATCTGAAAGCCCCTCCATACTGGTCTCCAGAGTGGATGCACTGATTTACATTCCCACCCGGGGTAGGAGGGTTCCCTTCTCTCCACACCCCCTCCAGCATTTATTGTTGTCGAATTTTTGAGATGGCCATGCTGACTGGTGTGAAGTGATATCTCATTGAACTTTTGATTTGTATTTCTCTTGAACTGAACGATTAGGGACGCTGAGCATCTTTTGCGTACTTTATGGCCACCTGGATGCCTTCTTTGGAGAAACGCCCATTTCGATCGTTGGCCCACTTTTCGATTGTTTGTTTTTTTTAATTGAGCTGCACGGACTGTTGGCATGTTTTGGAGATGAATTCCTTGTATCTCCATTTGCAAACACTTTTTTCCCCACCCATTCTGAGGGTTGTCTTTTTCTTTCATTTATGGTTTATCCTGCTGCTCAAATGCTTTTAAGGTTAATGAGGTCCCATTTGTTTATTTTATTGTATTATTCTAAGAATGAATCCAAAAAGAACTGGCTGCGATTTATATCAAGGCATGTTCTGTATATTTTCCTCAAGAGCTTTATAGTATCCATCCCTCCATTTAGATCTCTAATTGATTTGGCGTATGTTTTTCTGCATGGGGTTAAGCAGTGTAGTAATTTCATCGTCTTTTCACTTGTTTGAGAAACCTCCACCCTGTTCCTCCATGCTGACGGTTAACAGCTTACCTTGCCAGCCATCAGTGTAAGACGGTTCCCATTTCCCCACACCCTCTCCAGCATTTATTGTTTGTAGACTTTTTGCCAGTGGCCATTCTGATCGGAGTGAGGTGATACCTTCATTGTAGTTTTGATTCAAATTTCTGTAAGTTTTATTGTGGAGAAGGCAATGGCAACCCACTCCAGTATTCTTGCCTGCAGAATCCCAGGGACGGGGGAGCCTGGTGGGCTGCCGTCTATGGGGTTGCACGGAGTCGGACGCGACTGAAGCGACTTAGCAGCAGCAGCAGCAGGAAGTTTTAGTGATACTGAAATCTTTTCCTGTGATTATTTTGAACGAGTGTGAGTAAGACTGGCTTCTTGACCAATTGCCAGGTTTTGAATTCTTTTTCCAGGATCTACCTAAGGTCGTTTGTTGACAACAGGTGATTTTTCCTCGCATCCATGAAGGCCTGGGGATACTACGCACCCATCTTCACAGGTTTTAAATTGTTGCTACCCAAAGTGGCCACAAGGTGGCAACATTTTTTCATGCCCCACTCTATTATTTTGGTACATTTTTATATTCTCTTGGAGTAGACTGTGGTTTCCGATGTTGTGTTTGTTTTTGGTTTTCAGGAACTTCATTCAGTTATACACAGACACATATCTATTAGACACATGCCTTGTATTACATTGAGAAAAACTACTTTGAAAAAATACATGTTTTTAGAGGTTCTAAAATACGTTCTTGAATTTGCTAATCAGAGACTGCCAATGCAACAGAGAGTTCACAATTGCTTTCTTCTTGATTTTCACTAGGGGTTCATTTTTTAAAGATTAAAAATTATGGACTCAAATCTACTAAAGTGACAAGGAAAATGTTTCAGTGTGTATGGCAAGTCGGATATGTGTTGTCAGTGAGAGAAGATATAAAGACTGGAAACATTTTTGTTGTAAAAAAGTAATGATAATTCTATTCTCTAGTCAGTCATTTATAAATGGGGGAAAGTAGAACAAGTTAATAAATTCTTGGCCTTGAGAGGCCTTTGGGGAATTTAGTCTAAGACTCCTGAGGAATTACAGCAGAGTCCATGTAGAAGAAGCCTATGTGGTCAGCACCCAAACTTATTTTTAAAACAAATTAGTCTTGGCCTAGTTTAATGAAAATAGAGGCAATTTTAGGAAAAAAAAGTTTCACTAAATATTAAATTCCAGTTTTGTTAATTAAGGTCTATGTTTACTAAGAAACTCTTATGACATAGTTCCTTGCGTTTATGTTATAATGCTGATGAGAGTTAACTGAATTATTAAGGAGCTCTCTAAGTTTATTTCTAAAACTTATCTCAGTAATCAGTCTTTGGATAAGGATCAGAATCTCCATGGTCTACAGCCAGGAGTTTAACACCAGGCTACAGTTATTTAACAAACTAAGTCAGAGGACCTGGGACATACTAACTGTACTTAAAACAGGGTCTCAGATTCTTACTTATGGTCCTATTGATACTGCTAGCTGCATTATTTCCTCTTCTGCCTGCTTTGCACAATTGTTTCTTGCGTTACCAAGTGTGTGGCTGAGCCTCTGATAAAATGATGATATGTGATCAGTGAGGGTAACGGTGAAACTCTAGCTATGGGAAGAAGCAACAAGAGGGAATGTTTTCACGGACCGTAGAGGCTGGTGAGACAGGTGATCCTGCGTCTCTTGGCTCCTGTTTTTTGGGTTAGTCCCGTAACACCGCACTGAGTGGCCTGTCAGCAGAATCTCTGTCAGATCTAGGAATGACCATTCCTAGCACCTTGGGAGGAAATGGACATGAAGCGCCCCCAAAACCACGGTCAAATTGCCACGAAGGGGCCGTGCCAACTGAAAACCAGCACTTGCCGTCTGCCTCTGCTAGGACTCAATCAGGACCCGCTGCAGCAGCTGCCCTTCAGCAGCCCTGAAGGGCACTGAGGGGGGAGATCGGGAACGGGGCATCTGCGCTCTGGGGAAGCTGGCAGAACAGGCCTTCAGATAGTCAGATGCTCTCAGTAAATATTCTCACGAGCCCAGATTCTTGCCTCTTCTCATGCCTAGAGGAGCACTAGAGTCAGTAACAGTGACAACTGCTCTGACTAATATGTGAATTAATATGTGAATACCATGTCAGCAGCTAGAACCTACTTAGACACAACTAGACAACTGGCTACCAGGCTACCGGTCTCCTTGAAGTGCCTGCCAGGTCTAGACTGGGAATCCAGCTTATTCTCCTGGGAAAAATTGTGATTGATTTTTCACATTACTGTTCAGGTTGTCACTCCTCCAACTACTGGAACCTGAGCCTGTCACACCCTCATCAGTCACTCCGGGCTAATACAAGAGACATGGAAAGTATGTAAGACCACGCCAAAGGCTCTGTTCCTTTGCACAGGGCACCACCCGTGCTGACTCTGTCTGGACCAGGCTCAAAATTGCTGAAAAACGTAACCTGATTCTCACTCCTGCTATAGCTCCTGCTCACAATAATTTGTGATAATTAATCACAGATCTTTGGCCCCTGACTTTTTAAATCCACTTGTTATGTTTGTCTCTTTCAGACTACGATGGTTTCACATCAAGACAATGGTTCCAGCTAGTCTTCGGAACAGATCCTGTGGGGATAGCAACAGAGGTCACTCTGGGGCCCCTGAATGAGACAGGACGAGAGCTCCATGACCCCAGCTAGGTAAGGTCTATGAGCCCCATGCCAGCCTGAAGAAGCTACAGAAGACAGACCTTCGCCCTTCAGCCTCCCAATAAAGGTTTTTGGGGTTCATGTCTCTCAGCAGGATTTGACATAGGAGATAGAGGGGCCTCTGGGCTGGACAGCTGGTATTTGTCTGGAGTGACATTGAAGCTTTGTTCTCACTCACAAACTCCAAGGGCAAATCTAGTGGCAGAAGCTGAAGTCTGTGGGAGTAAAGAGATACGGGGCCCACTCCTGAGGTTGAAGAAGACTTCGCTGTACAAGGGCAGGAAGCCTCCTTGATGGCCGAAAAGGGAGGGGGCCCCATCCCATAATAAGTGTGGACATGCACCCACAGGCCTCTGTGGGGGATCAATCTTAGCAAATGCCGTGCCCACATCTTGGGGAGGGTGCAGGGACCAGTCAGATGTGAAAAAAGAGACAAGGTAATTGCTCAAAGGTGACCAAAGACCCGGAAGGACGGTCCTAAATGAGGGATTTACATCACCTCTTCTGGGCTCCTCCGCAGGACACATATACTTCTCTCAGTTCTTTGTCTTTGAGCTGCTTCTCTCTTAAACACCCTGCGTTTCTCTATGCTCTCCGAGATGTTACGCTATGCTGATAATAATGGACTTCTATACGTATTTATGCTTCTTGCCTCCTTAAAATATTCTTGGGTTCAAACCAGGGAATGACCAAGGGTCACTTTGCTTCTACGCTCTGGCCACCAGCAGTCTCGTGGCTGGCAGTCCTGCTTTTCCTCCAGGGCACCCTGGTTCAGCTCCGGGCAGGGAGCTGAGATCTCTCTCCAGGCGCGCTCACTGCTGTCTCCCCGAGATCACGATCGTATGTTTTCTGTCACCATGGCTGGAAAAGGCGCAATTTCATCGCATATTGTGGTAGATAATATCGCCCTGTGTATCTGTACTGCATCTTTTCTATCTGTCATCTCTCCTTCTAAGCGTAGGTTGCTTCGCTGTCTTGGTTATTGAAACTAGAGCTGCCGATATCACTGGGGTGTGGCTGTCTTCTAAAATATTACTTTTCTCCAGCTCTCTCTGCAGGCATGGAGCCCAAGCACTGAAAATTTATACACATATATGATTTTTTAATTTATTTTTTATTGCTGGATAATAGCTCTGAAATTTTCTGTTAGTTTCTGACTAAGCTCATGCCAGCTCTAATTATAACTTATTTGGGTTGAACTGATTTATGATGTACGGGCCTTAGTGAGCAGCAGATTCAGGCCCTAGTGTGGAACCAGGCCTTAGCCTTGACCAGAGTCAGGCCTAATTGAGGACCAGACTCAGGCCTAAGTGTGGACTAGAGTCAGGCTGTGGTGTGGAACAGTATGAGGCCTCAGTGAGAACCACAGTCAGGCCTGAGAGTGGCCACTGTCAGGCCTCAGTGTGAGCCAGGGTCAGGCTTAACGTGGACCAGTCAGCCCTGAAAGTGGACGAGAGTCAGGTCTTCAGTGGTTTAGAATCAGGCCTGAGTGTGGACCAGAACCATGCCTCAGTGTGGACCTGAGTCTGGCCTGAGTGTGGACCCGAGTCTGGCCTGAGTGGGTACAAGAGTCAGGCCTTGGTGTAGACCAGAGTGAGGCCTAAGTGAGTAATAGTCATGCATCAGGAAGACTTGGTTCCACACTCAGGCCTGACTCTGGCGCACACTCACCTGACTCTGGTCACACTCAGGCCTGACTCTGCTGCACACTGAGGCCTGACTCTGGAAACACTCAGGCCTGATGCTGGTCACACTCAGGCCTGACTCTGGTCACACTCAGGCCTGACTCTGGCACACACTCACCTGACTCTGGTCACTCTGAGGCCTGACTCTGGTGCACACTGAGGCCTGACTCTGGAAACACTCACGCCTGATGCTGGTCACACTGAGGCCTGATGCTGGTCACACTCAGGCCTGACTCTGGTCACACTGAGGCCTGACTCTGGAAACACTCAGGCCTGACTCTGGTGCACACTGAGGCCTGACTCTGGAAACACTCAGGCCTGATGCTGGTCACACTGAGGCCTGATGCTGGTCACACTCAGGCCTGACTCTGGTCACACTGAGGCCTGACTCTGGAAACACTCAGGCCTGATGCTGGTCATACTCAGGCCTGACTCTGGTCACACTGAGGCCTGACTCTGGAAACACTCAGGCCTGACTCTGGTGCACACTCAGCCCTGACTCTGGAAACACTCAGGCCTGATGCTGGTCACCCTCAGGCCTGACTCTGGTGCACACTCAGGCCTGACTCTGGAAACACTCAGGCCTGACTCTGGTGCACACTCAGCCCTGACTCTGGAAACACTCAGGCCTGATGCTGGTCACACTCAGGCCTGACTCTGGTCACACTGAGGCCTGACTTAGGTGGACACTCAGGCCTGACTCTGGTGCACACTCAGGCCTACTCTGGTCCACACTCAGGTCTGACTCTGGTGCACACTCAGGCCTGACTTTGGACCAGGCTAAGGCCTCACTCTGGTCCACATAAGGCCTGACTCTGGACCACACTAAAGGCTTAGTCCTGTCCACACTAAGGACTGACTGTGGTACTCACTTAGACCTGACTGTGATACTCACTTCAGCCCGACCCTGGTCCACCCCTATGGCTGTCTGTCGTACTCACTTAGGCCTAACTCTGGTCCACTTTAAGGCCTGACTTGATCCACACTGAGGCCTGACTGTAGTCCTCACTAAGGCCTGACTCTGGTACTCACTGAGGCCTGGCTGTGGTACTTACTTAGGCCTGACTTGGTCCACACTAAGGCGTGAATCTGGTCCACGCTAAGGCCTGACTCTGGTCCCACTCAGGCCTGACTCTGGTCCACACTCAGGCCTGACTTTGGTCACACTCAGGCTTGACTCTGGTCCACACTCAGGCCTGACTCTGGTCCACACTCAGGCCTGACTGTGGTACGTACTTAGGCCTCATTCTGGTATGACTCTGGTTCTGACTTAATCCTGACCCTGGTAAAGCAATTGTAAACATCTGCTGGGCAGTTAACACCCACCAGCCCTCGTGTGTGCTCAGTCGCTTCAGTCGTGTCCAACACTTTGCGACCCGATCGATGGACTGTGGCCTGCCAGTCTCCTCTGTTCGTTGGATTCTCCAGGTAGGAATTCTGGAATGGGTTGCCAGGCCCTCCTCAAGGTATCTTCCTCAGCCAGGTAACCAACCAGTGACGTCTCCTGCCTTTTCTGCATCTCAGGCAGATTCTTTACTGCTGAGCCACCTGGGAAGGCCCTCACTAAGCCTGGGCACCTGTTAAACAAACAAAAACCTGCCCTCAACAACTGTTCTCTGAAAGGTAGTGGACAAAGAGCCTAAGGCCCAAATCACTAAGGCCCCACCTCGCACCCCCTCCCCGGAGGCCCCACCTTGGCAGGGCCCGCCCCGCCCTGCTTCTCCACCCCTTTCCTCCCCTGCCCAGGGTCCCACCCTGCCCTCCCCTCCCCAGGGCCCCTGCCCCTCTCCTCTCCTCCCTCCCCAGGGTCCCACCCTCCCCACCCACTCATCCCTGGACCCTCCCCAGCAGGCATATGCAACTTTTCCCTCACACTGATCCCACCACAGAGGCCTGCGGTGCATGTCCACACTGTTTATGGGATGGGGCCACATGGTCTTCTCAGCGCCAAGCAGCCTTCCTGCGCGTGTGCAGAGAGGGAAGCTCTGCCTGTCCTCAGGAGTGGGCATTTTATCTCTTGACCCCAGCAGGGCTCAGCTTCTGCCACTAGCTTTGTCCTTGGAGTGTCTGGTGAGAACAGAGCTTCAACTTTACTCCACCTGACAGACTCCAGCTTTCCAGCCTGGGGGCCCTTCTATCTCCTACCTCAAATCCCTCTGAGAGACATGAATCCCAAAAAATTGTTTATTGGGAAGACGAAGGGCAAAGGTCTGTCTTCTGGAGCTTCTTCAGGCTGGCATGGGACTGTAGACCCCACCTTGTTGGGGTCACGGAGCTCTCACCCTGTCTCATGAAGGGGCCCCAGGGTGACTTCTGGTGTTAATCTCTCAGGATCTGTTCCAAGGATGGGCTGGAATCTCTGCATTACCCTTATCTTGATGTGAAACTGTAGTAATCTGAAAGAGACAAATTTAACAAGGAGATTTAGAAAGGCAGGGGCTGAAGATCAGTAACAGAATTACTGTGACCAGGGGCCCAAGCAGGAGTGAGAATCGGGTTATGTTTTGCAGCAGTTTTGATCCTGGTCCAGATAGTCAGCACGGGTGGTGCCCTGTCCAAAGGAACGGAGCCTTTGCGTGGTCTTAGTACTTCCGATGTCTCCTGTATTAGCCCAGAGTGACTGATGTGGGTGTGACAGGCTCAGTTTCAAGTCGTTGGAGGAGTGACAACCTGAACAGTAATAAGGAAAATAGATCTCTTTTTTTTTTCCAGGAGAGTAAGCCTGAGTTCCAGTCCAGACCTGGCACTTCAAGGAGACCTTTAGCCTGGCAGCCAGTTGTCTAGATTTCTCTAAGTAGAGTTTACCGTCTGATGTGGTATTATTAATAACACAAAAATCACAAAACCCAAAGCAGTTGTCACAGTTACTGACTTTAGCGCTTCTCTAGGCATGAGAAGAGGCAGGAATGTGGGCTCATGAGAATCTTTCCTGAAGACATCTAACCGTCTGAAGGCTTGCTCTGCCAGCTTCCCCAGAGCACGGGGCCTCGTTCCTGACCTCCGCCTCAGTGCCGTTCAGGGTGTGCTGAAGGCCAACCACGGCAGAGGCCCCTGATTCAATCTTCTCAGGAGCAGACGGCGGTGCCAGTCTCCTGTCAGCATGGCCCCCTCATGGCCGTAGGTTTGATGACGGTTTTGGTGGCATCTCACATCTGTTTTGAGCCATGGTGCTAGGCACGCTCGTTCCCAGGCCTGGCAGAGATTCCGCTGACAGGCCACTCAGTGCGCCGTTACTGGACAAGGCCACAAAGCAGCAGCCAGGAGCCGCTGGGCCACCTGTCTCTCCAGCCTCTGTGGCCCATGAAAGCATTCCCATTTGGAGCTTCTTCCATATTTAGAGTTAAACCACTACCATCACTGAGCTCATGAGGAATGATATGATATCATTGTGTTATCAGAGGCTCAGTCGTATATTTGGTAATGCAAGAAGCAACTCGAAAGCAGGCAGAAAAGAAATAACACAGCTCGCAGTGCTAGTAGGGTCACAGGCAAGAATCTGAGAACCTGGACGAAGTGTAGCCAGCGTAATCCAGGTCCTACGTTTACTAAGACGGAAAAGTCTTAGTAAACATAGACCTGAATTAACAAAACTAGAATTTAATATTTAATGAAACAAATTTTCGCCTAAAATTACCCCCATTTTTATTAAACTAGGCCAAGACTAATTTGTTTTAAAAATAAGTTTGGTGTACTGACCACACAGCTTCTTCTACACGGTCTCTGCTGTAATTCCTCAGGAGTCTTGGACTAAAATTCCCAAAAGGCCTCTCAAGGCCAAGAAAGTCATGACAGAGGTTTGCCATCAGATTTTGACTAAGTGGATTTTTCTCTCTTGTTGTTGCTAAGTTGCTAAGTCGCTTCAGTCGTGTCCGACTCTGTGCGACCCCATAGACGGCAGCCCACCAGGCTCCCCCGTCCCTGGGATTGTCCAAGCAAGAACACTGGAGTGGGTTGCCATTTCCTTCTCCAATGCAGAAAAGTGAAAAGTAAAAGTGAAGTCGCTCAGTCGTGCAGAAAAGTGAAAAGTAAAAGTGAAGTCGCTCAGTCGTGTCCGACTCCTAGCGACCCCATGGACTTCAGCCGACCAGGCTTCTCCGTCCATGGGATTTTCCAGGCAAGAGGACTGGAGTGGGGTGCCATCGCCTTCTCCGTTCTCTATTCTAAAGGTCCCCCAAATCTCAAATCTTTGAGATTCTTGTATGTGTCAGGAGACGGTCTTTTCATTTACCTGATAAGGCTGCTCAGAACCCAAGTGTCTCTAATTTCTGGAGGGACAAGGCAGAGAGAAAAGAAAAAATGTTTGAATCTTTACCCAGAGGTGTAAATTACCAAACTGTTGTAAGTCTTACGTAGCTTGAGAAGAGCTTCTTTATACCTGAAAAGAGTGGAAGCCAGTAATGCGTCACCCCAAAGGTCATGAACGTTATAATCAGTTTAGTAGTTGATGTAGCCCCACGTAATTAGTCTTTGTTCTGTGTCCCTGCCTGATGACTGAGTGTGATGATGACAGTGATGGCTTTGAGAAGTTTGGGAAGCTTTGTTAAGGCTTGCACGGTGTGTCCAGTGAAGTGGGTGCCATGATCACTGGAGACTGTGGCAAATGTACCCCAAGTGGAAAACACATTTTAAACTATTTTTTCCCATTGTGAGGCCATCAGACGTGTAACATGTACCCAGGAAAGGCTGTAAGCCTTCAAATATAAATGAGGTCTGTCCGGGAGCTGGGGAGAGCTGAGTGGCCATCTTGGATTTCCTGTGGCCCTGACTCAGTTACAGTGTGTTTACCACTGTAAATTCCTTGATTTCGGAGACTATTGCCAACTCCTAAGAACATCAGGAAAACAAAAGTCTGACAACGAGGGGTTAATTCTTTGTAGAAGCAGAATTAGCTTTATCTACATGTACCACAATCTTCATAGATCATTGTGAAATAATATTTAGTTCACCAAAGTAACCAAAGATTGTAAAAACAAATATAAATCACTTTAAGGCAAAGAAATTTATATAGACTGTTATCAAAAGCCACATTCTAAGAAAACTTTATTCTCTTAATAGGGAGAGAAAACCAAATCCCAGTCTGGTCACAGCTTACTATTAATCACCAAATTTATTTACCTAATCAAATTCAGTGTAGTCTTAGAGAGTCCTGGCCACATATAACATTATCTTCCCAATATTCAGTTCAGTTCAGTCGCTCAGTCGTGTCCGACTCTGCGACCCCATGGACTGTAGCACGCCCGGCCTCCCTGTCCATCACCAACTCCCAGAGTTTACTCAAACTCATGTCCATCGATGTTCCTTTCGATCATGTCCATCCCAGTGTTGCTTTAATGCAAACCTTGAACTCCTGGATTTCGGGTTTCAGCACCAAGTGGTCTCACAGGCAGCAGTGAGCCATCCTGAACTGAATGTGGGGAGCCTGGATGAGAACCAGGAGTCCTCGCTGCCAGACCAGCAGGGGCCAGAGGCTAGAAGCAAAGTGACCCTGGGTCTTTCCTCTGCTTGAAAGCAAGAATGTCTCAAAGAGGCAAACCCTGTAAAAACAGATACAAAGTTCACTATTAGGGACAGGGCAGAATGTCTGGGCAAGCACACAGAGAAGCAGTTTATTTATTTAACACAGAGACTAAGTACCACACAGCGGGTAAGCAGTGCCGGAGTCCTGGGTGAGAGCCCAGTGAGAGGAGACTTACATCACTCACACAGGACGCCCTTCTGGGCCTTTGTTTACATTTGGAAAAAACATATATCATATAATACCACTCCTAGGTGGAACCTAAACATGGATACAAGTGAACTTCTTTACAAAACAGAAACAGCTTCACAGACTTAGAAAATAAATTTATAGTCCCCAAAGTGAAATGTGTGGGGCGGAAAGAAACTAGCAGGTTGAGAATAACATAAACACACTACTATTTATACTTCTAGAATAATCCACAAGGACCCGCCACAGAGCACAAGAAACCCTCTCAAAACTCTGAAATAACCTCTATGGGAAAAGAAACCGATAAAGAATATATGTACTTCTACGAATAAATGAATCAAGTTTCTGTACAAGCCATCACAATGTAAGTCACCTGTAAACTACCATTCAAAAACATTTTTTTAAAAAAAGAGAAAAGAACTGCTGACTCTGTTCCCTTCTGGCCTTGGGGACCTGGGCTGGTGTCACATCCCAGGAGTCTGAGCAGGCTTGGGTCCCCAGGCGGGACTGTCCTGGGGCTGAGGGCGCTGGGGAGGGTTTGCCAGGCAAACAGCCCCCCACCCCGCCCACCCCCATGGACTTGGACTGCCTGTTCCCCTCTGCATAAGCCCACAATCTCCAGATCCAGGGGACCCTCCTGCAGCAGAGCCAACCCTAGCGCCCCCAAAGGATGGTGGGGTCTCTGGGCTGGAAGAGCTTTGCAACGTGCTGTGGGCTCCCTGTCTCCTGGTGGCAGGGTTCCCACCTCCAGCCTCCTTCCTTAGGGTCACCCCACTGAGAGCACAGCTCCTTCTGCAGAGTGGTGTGGCAATCGTTGAGATCTGTCGGGGGATAAAGGCTCAGAGAGAAGAAGGAAGGAGACACAGCCTTGGGTGGATCCATTCTAATTAACAACCCGGAACAGGACTTGCCCTAAGGCTCTGGTGGGCATGAAGAAATGCTGCCACCTTGTGGCCGCTTTAGGTAACATCAACTGAAAAACCTGCGCTGATGGGCACTTAGTAATATTCACCAGGCCTTCTCGGATGTAAGGAAAAAACACCTGTCCTTAACTAATGCCCTCGAGTAGGTCCTGGAAAAAGAATTTAAAGCAGAGTAGACGGTCCAGAGGCCAACTTTGAGAGGTCAGTTTTACTCACACTGGTTTTTTAAAAAAATCACATGAACGGCCTTCACATCATGAACTCTTATAAAAAACCCAGATCAAAACTACAAGGAAGTATCACCTCACATTGGTTAAATGGCCTTTGTCAAAAAGTCTACGAACAGTAAATGCTGGAGCGGTTGTGGAATAAAGGGAACCTTTCTACACTGATGCTGGCAAAGTAAATTGCTAACAACCAGTGTGGAGGAGAGGGTGGAGGCTCCTTAAACAAGGGAAAAATGATGAAATTCACAGTCCCTAACCAATTACAGAAAAAGACATTTCAAATCCATTAAAGAACTAAACTGAGGGACGATTACTCTAACCCTCTTAAGGAAAATACAGGCAGAACACGGTTTGACACAAATCGCAGCAAATTGTTTTTGGATCCACTTTTAGGATAATGAAAAATAAGACTCAACAAAAGGGACTTCATTAACTTCAAAAGCTTTTGCACAGCAAGGGAAACTCAAAACGAAAGAAAAACACAACTCTGAACATCAGGGGGAAAATGCAACCGAATTTAAAAGCAACGTATTCATCTCCAAAACATGCAAACAGCTCCTGCAGCTCAACAGCAAAATACAATCAACCCAAGAGAAAAAACTGGCCAAAGATCTAAATGGATGTATCTTGAAAGGTGGCATCGAGATGGCCACAAAGCCTATGAAAAGATGCTCAGCATCACTGTTAGAGAAATGCCAATCAAACTGCAACAAGGTATCAGTTCACCCCCTAAGAATGACCATCCTCCAAAAGATCTACAAAGATTCAATGGTTCAGAGGCTGAGGGGAACAGGGAAACCTACACTGTGGGCGGGGATGGAAATGGGTGGGTGCAGCCACAAGAAACACAGTATGGAGATTCCTTAAAACATTAAATATAGTTACCACCTGATGAAGCAAGCCCACTCCTTCCCTCAGATCTGGATAAAATCATAATTTAAAGTGATACTTGCTCCTCTGTTTTCATGGCAGCATTATTCACAAGTTCCAAGACAGAGCTTCAACCAAAGTGTCCATCAATAGAGAGAAATGAACAGGAACTGATCCATCTAGACGCTGGAATACACTCAGCCATCAAAAAGAACAACAACAAAAATAATGCCATTAACTGCCGCACAGATGGACCAAGAGGTTTATCCTACTCAGAGAAGTCAGGGAAAGAGAAATATTACATCACTTACAGGTGCAATCTGTAAGTTCTTTCAAGTGAACAGATTTATGAACAGAAATAGACTCAGACTAATAAAACTCACCTATGATTATTTCAAAAAAGGGAAGGGTAGGGAGACATTAAGAAGTTGGAATTAACATACATACTACTTACTATCAGATAATCCAAAAAAACCTACTGAATAGCACAGGAAAGTGTACTGAAAACACTGAAAGAACCTATATGGGAAAAGACCCCTACAAATAAGAGACTAGACATACATTTATGTATAACTGAATCAAGTTCTTGTAAACCTAAAACAAGCCCAACAGGTATCAACTGTATTCCAACAGAAAATAAACACTAAAGTCGAACCAAAAGCGGAGCATGAAGAAATGCTGCCGCCTTGTGGCCACGTCTGGTAACAGCAACTGAAAAACCTGGGCGGATGGGCACTTGGTTATTTACCAGGCTTGCAGGGATTTACGGAGAAGGCGATGGCACCCGACTCCAGTACTCTTGCCTGGAAAATCCCATGGACGGAGGAGCCTGGTAGGCTGCAGTCCACGGGGTCGCGAAGAGTCGGACACGACTGAGCGACTTCACTTTGACTTTTCACTTTCATGCATTGGAGAAGGAAATGGCAACCCACTCCAGTGTTCTTGCCTGGAGAATCCCAGGGACGGGGGAGCCTGGCGGGCTGCCGTCTCTGGGGTCGCACAGAGTCGGACACGACTGAAGCGACTTAGCAGCAGCAGCAGCAGCAGCAGCAGGGATTTAATGAAAAAAACACCCGGCTTCAATAAATGTCCTCGGGTGGGTCCTGGAAAAAGAATTCAGAAGAGAGGGCAGACTGTCAAGAGGCCAATCTCGATATATTAGTTTTACTCACAGTTTTGTTTTTTTTTTAATCCCATGAAAAGCCTCCACACCCTGCAATCTTACCAAAATGCAAATCAAAACTATGAGGTACTGCCTCACACTGGTCAAAAATGACCTTTGTCAAAAAGTCTACAAACAATAAATGCTGGAAGGTTTTGGAGAAAAGGGAATTAATTCTCCTGCACGGATGCTACCAAGTTAAATTGTTAACAGTCCATTCAGAGGAGAGGGTAACAAGATAACAACAAGATAACAGCGAATGAAATTGTGACATTCCCTATCCTCATACAGAGAAAGTAACTTCAAACCAATTAAAGAGCTTAATGGAGGGACAATTACTCTAAACCTCTTGAGGAAATTACAAGAAGAACAAGCTTTGACATAAACCATAGCAAACTCTTTTGGATCCACTTTTAGAATAATGAAAAATTAAAACTCAACCAAAGAGTTGATTTTCTCTAACCTCAAAAGCTTTTGAGGTTTTGTTGAGTTGAGTTTCTCGAATCTCAAAAACTTCTGCACTGGAAGGAAAACTGTAAACCAAACTAAAAAAAAGAAACCCTCGGAATGGGGGAAAAAAAGTTTGGAAATGAATTTAGAAACAAGGAATTTATCTCCAAAATATGAAAACAGCTCATGCAGCTCAATGTATATATATTTAAAAAATCATCCCATTAGCAAAAATGGACCAAAGATCTAAATGGGCATTTGTCCAAAGAAGACATCCAGGTGGCCATATAAAGCACCTGAAAAGATGCTCAGCATCACGAACTATTGGAGAAATGCAAATCAAAACTGGGCCATGGTATCACCTCACACCCTTCAGAAGAGCCATCCCCCCAAAGATCTACAAGGATTAAATGCTGCCGAGGGCGAGGGGAACAGGGAATCCTCCTACACTGTGGGCAGGAGTGGAAATGGGCGGGTGCGGCCACGAAGGACAACAGGATGCGCATTCCTTAAAACACTAACCATAGACTTAGTACACGATCCGGCAAGCCCACTCCTTGGTTAGATCCGGAAAGAACATTAATTTAAAATGATACATGCACCCCTCTCTTCAGGGCAGCACTATTAACAATACCCAAGACAGAGCATCAACCAAAATGTCCATCAATAGAGAAATGAAGAGAAAACGGTTCATTTGTACACCGAATACTCTCAGCCATCAGCAGAACGAAAAACTGCCACAGGCAGCAGCATGGATGGACCGAGAGATTTATTATACTGAGTGACGTCAGTTAGAGAAGGAGAGAGATACATCACTTACGGGGGGAATCTATAAATTCATTAAATGAACTAATTTATAAACAGAAACAGGCTCACAGAAAACTCACTTACGATTTTTTTTTTAAAGGTAGGGGAAGGAAGACATTAAGAGGTTGGGATTAACATACTCACTGCTTATTATCAGATAGATAATCCAAAATAACGGGATAGCACAGGGAAGTCTACTGAGCACACCGAGAGAACCAATATAGGAAAAGAACCCGAAAGAGAATAGACATACGTTCATGCATAACTAAACCAAGTTCCTGTAGACTTAAAACAACACATCGGAAATCAACTCTACTCGAACAGAAAATAGACACTAAAAACAAACAACAAAAAACCCAACAGTGGAGCAGGAAGAAATGCTGCCACCTTGTGGTCACTTTTGGTAACGACTGAAAAACCTGTGCTCATGGGCACTTCATATTCATCATGTTTGCGGGGCTTAGAGCTCTGTAGCTCAGACAGTAAAGCGTCTGCCCGCAATGCGGGAGACCTGGGTTTGATCCTTGGGTCGGGAAGATCCCCTGGAGAAGGAATTGGCAACCCACTCCAGTATTCCTGACTGAAAGTCCCATGAACGGAGGAGCCTGGTAGGCCCCAGTTCATGGGGTCACAAAGAGTCGGATATGACTGAACGACTTCACTTTCATGGAGCTGTAAGGAAAAAACATCTGTTCTCAATAAATGTCCTTGGGGAGATCCTAAAAAGAGAATTCCTAAAAAAAGAATTTGAAACAGGGCAGTCGGTCAAAGGGGACAACCTCGAGAGGTCAGTTTTACCCACACTGTTTTTTTAAAAATCATATGAAAATATTTCAACATGGCGAAATCTTAAGAGAAATGCCAATCAAAACTCACACAGGTCAGAATGGACATTGGCAAGAAGTCTAAAACCAATAAACGCTGGAAAGGGTTGTAGAGAGAAGGAACCCCTCCTACATGTTGGATGCTGGCAATGTCAATTGTTAACAGCCAGACTGTAGGACAGTGCGGAGGTCTCTCAAGTGAAAAGAGAATGCAATTACCACACTCCCTGAACCCAGCCAGAAAAAGAAACTCCAAATTGATGAAAGAGCTCAAAACAGGGCTGATAATCTCAACCTCTTGAGGGAAATATAGGTAGGACAGACAGAAAGACAGAACACGCTTTGATATAAACAGCAACTCTGTTTGGATCCACCCCTTAGAGTAACGAAATAAAAACTAAACTAATTTTGGGGGCTCCAGAATCACTGCAGATGGTGACTGCAGCCCTGAAATTAAAAGACACTTGCTCCTTGGATGAAAAGTTATGACCATCCTAGACAACATATTAAAAAGCAGAGACATTACTTTGCCAACAAAGGTCTGTCTAGCCAAAGCTTTGGTTTTTCCAGTAGTCATGTATGGATGTGAGAGTTGGACTATAAAGAAAGCTGAGCGCCGAAGAATTGATGCTTTTGAACTGAGGTGTTGGAGAAGACTCTTGAGAGTCCCTTGGACTGCAAGGAGATCCAACCAGTCCTTCCTGAAGGAAATCAGCCCCAAATATTCACTGGACAGACTGATGCTGAAACTCCAATACTTTGGCCACCTGATGTGAAGAGCTGACTCATTGGAAAAGACCCTGATGCTGGGATAGATTGAGGGCAGGAGGAGAAGGGGACAAAAGAGAACAAGATAATGGATAGCATCACCAAGTCAGTGGACATGTTTGAGCAAGCTCCAGAGTTGGTGATGGACAGGGAAGCCTGGCGTGGTGCAATCCATGGGGTTGCAAAGTCCGACACGGCTGAGCGACTGAACAACAACATGATTATACATTGGAAGTGACAAGTAGGTTCAAGGGACTAGATCTGATAGACAGAGTGCCTGAAGAACTATGGACAGAGGTTTACAACACTGTACAGGAGGCAGTGACCAGAACCAGCCCCAAGCAAAAGAAATGCAAAAAGGCAAAATGGTTGTCTGAGGAAGCCTTACAAATAGCTGAGAAAAGAAGAGAGGCGAAAGGCAAAGGAGAAAAGGAGAGATATACCCATCTGAATGCAGAGTTCCAAAGCTAGGAAGGAGAGATAAGAAAGCCTTCTTAAGTGAACAATGCAAAGAAATAGAGGAAAACAATAGAATGGGAAAGACTAGAGGTCTCTTCAAGAAACTTAGAGATACCAAGGGAACATTTCATGCAAAGATGGGCTCAATAAAGGACAGAAATGGCATGGACCTAACAGAAGCAGAAGAGATTAAGAAGAGGTGGCCAGAATACACAGAAGAACTGTACAAAAAAGGTCTTAATGACCTGGATGAGCACAATGGTGTTGTCACTCACCTAGAGCCAGACATCCTGGGGTGTGAAGTCAAGTGGGCCTTAGGAAGAATTACTACCAACAAAGCTCGTGGAGGTGATGGAATTCCAGCTGAGCTATTTTTCAATCCTGAAAGATGCTGCTGTGAAAGTGCTGCACTAGGTATGCCAGCAAATTTGGAAAACTCAGCAGTGGCCACAGGACTGGAAAAGGGCAGTGTTCATTCCAGTCCCAAAGAAGGGCAATGCCAAAGAATGCTCAAACTACTGCACAACAGCGCTCATTTCACATGCTAGCAAGGTAATGCTCAAAATCCTTCAAGCCAGCCTTCAACTGTACGTGAACCATGGACTTCCAGATGTACAAGCTGGATGTAGAAAATGCAGAGGAATCAGAGATTAAATTGCCAACATTCACTGGATCATAGAAAAAGGGAATTCCAGAAAAACATCCACTTCTGCTTTATTGAGTACACTAAAGCCTTTGACTGTGTGGATCACAACAAACTGTGGAAAATTCTTAAACAGATGAGAATACCAGACCACCTTAGCTGCCCCCTGAGAAACCTGTATGCAGGTCAAGAAGCAACAGTTAGAACAGGACATGGAACAACAGACTGGTTCCAAATTGGGAAAGCAGTATGTCAAGGCTGTATACCATCCCCCTGATTATTTAATATATATGCAGAGTACATACTGGAGAGAAACTCTAGTAATGTAATAAGTGATGAAAGAGGTTCATCCCAAATTTAGTTTAGAAAACAGGAAAGGGTTTATACAAGAAAGATAAGTGAACGATGTTAAAACAAAGTTTTTAATCAAATCTAAATAAATATCAAAGAATGTATAAGAAAACATTTCATCAATTCCTCTTTTCTGAAGTTCCTGGAGGAGAATTACTGTAGATAGTAATCCATAGTTAAGACAGATAGAAAATTGATATGTTACTCTGCATCACCAGACAAAAGGTTGGTGTTTCAGTTCAGTTCAGTTCAGTCACTCAGTCATGTCCAACTCTTTCCAACCCCATGAACCGCAGCACGCCAGGCCTCCCTGTCCATCACCAACGCCCGAGTCCACCCAAACCCATGTCCATTGAGCTGGTGATGCCTTCCAAACATCTCATCCTCTGTCGTCCCCTTCTCCTCCTGCCCTCAATCTTTCCCAGCATCAGGGTCTTTTCAAATAAGTCAGCTCTCCGCATCAGGTGGCCAAAGTATTGAAGTTTCAGCTTCAACATCAGTCCTTCCAATGAGCACCCAAGACTGATCTCCTTTAGGATGGACTGGTTGGATCTCCTTGCAGTCCAAAGGACTCTCAAAGAGTCTTCTCCAACACCACAGTTCAAAGGCATCGATTCTTCTACGCTCAGCTTTCCTTATAGTACAACTCTCAATCCATGCATGACCATTGGAAAAACCATAGCCTTGACTAGACGGTTGGTGTTTAGAAAGGTATAATTATTAGCAATGTATTCTGGTTCTATCAACATGATTTGAGATTATTTGAAAACCAAAATGAATGTAATGCAACTCTCAAATTATTCCATGCTATGCTTTGTTTCTAATGTATGTGAAGTTACGTTTGTGAAGGTTGCTGCCTCAAAGATAAAAGAACCCCTTCTATCCTAGGGAGAAGTCATTTATATTTATTCTCCATTAGAAGATTAACTGCAATGTAATGTGTACACTGAACATCTAAATGGCGGTGTTTGTCATTCATGTGAAACATCCCTATAGGTCACCATGATGTAAGTGTTCAGGAATTAATTCTATGTATCAAAGTAAGACAAAATTCTAAATTTTCAATAGTTATGTCATTTGCTTATTAAGGATAAGACAATGAGAGTTCACTGGAATCTTAATGTATCTTTATCATATCAACTGAAGTCATGAATATTAGTTGACATGCTTGGGATAACGACATCTCTGATACCATAGTATGCGAAAGCCTTCCCAGAAAAGTCATATAGCTAGTTACATCTTGTTTATTAAATGATTAGCCTCCATTTTGTAACCATAGAAGTCACAATTCTCAGATCATTGTAGCAGACAAATGAATATTGTTGTCTATGCTTGTAAATCTGTATTTTAATTAAGGTCACACAGTGGATTGTAACAGGTTTTATTCTATGTGTGATATTCATATATGTTAATTAATAAAATTGAATGGTTTCTGGTGATAAAGTTGATGTGTAATGAATGGTTAATGCACCACCACCATTAACCTCTCCCACCTTCTTTAAGGCTACGGGGGAGAGATTGTGACAATAAACCATTAGGTAGCACAGAGGGATGGCATCTGTAACAATTAGTTTCCTTACTGGCCTTAATCCTCAAATAATGTCACATATTTTCCATAATTTCTACAATGTACCTTCCCCCGGCCCCTCTCTGTAACTGCGGGGACGCTGTGACGGTTCTAATAAGAAGGACCATACAGAGTACTGTTGAGAGCCTCCCTGACTGCTCCGTGCTGTTGCTGCCTCAGCGTCTGTCTGGGGACCAGGCAGCCTGCAGGTCCTTGAACTCACACCAGCCAGTCCTGTGAGCACCTCCACTAGATGACCCCCTTCCTAGAGACCAGCAGTCTTGCTGAACCCCAGGGTCTACTGCACAGGCCCCCCTTCAATGACACCCTCAGAGCTCACCAGAATCCTGCTCCTCTTGGTTTGAATGGACCCATCCACGCTCAGCCTGGGGAGCCCACAGCACTTCACCCAGGGTCCCTTAGAAAGGCCTGAACCCCAAGTACTGGAGCTATCTCTGCTTGGTTCTAGCCTGACCTCTCCAAGAAATTCCTGACCTAAACCCTTCCCTCCTGAGAGGTCTCAGCTGTGCTGAGTGTGAGGGCTGAAGCTCAGGGCTCCTGAGTGTGGGTCTTGGGGAAGAAGCATCAGAACAAACAGGGAGCTTGCTGAAGACTCATTTCATGGCCCCACCTCAGACCTGCAGATTCATAACCTCTCAGAGTGGGGCTCTGACCTCATGGGATTGTATACACTGAACTGGTTCAGAAAGAATCTTTGGCCAAGTGGTTTTCCACCTGTTTCCCATCAGGGTCACGTGACCAGTGGTGAGCGATAACCTCCCCGGTGCCCTTCCCACAGAGTTCTCTCTCCGTCCTGTGGGAGCATCAGTGTGGCGTGTAGGAAGTGCTCCAGGGGATTCTAAGGGGAGGCCTGGGTTAAGGACGTGGCTCCTGGTCCATTTGTGAGAGCTGAGGCCTGGCTTCAGTCCAAGCAGAGGCAACAACTTCTGCTCTGCATGAGCTTTAAAGGGGCAAGTCAGTGCAGCCCACACACCCCATGTTAGCAGAATTTGGGGGACTTTATATGAAGAAAGAAGAGTAGACAACAACAACAAATTGATAGATTGGTCTCCACGGAGGAGCTGATTGTCCTGAATCTCTCCTGAGACAAAGGACAGGAGAGGTTGGCGTTTCCCGCTTTTCAAGGTCCTTCTGCCTGTGAGGGTGTTGGGAGCAGGCGAAGGAGCTGTGCTGGCGCCTCTGAAGGTGTAATCTCATGACGCTGAGGTGATTCCTCCACAGTCTTGATGGGAAAACGACCCAGGGCAGCAGGAAGAAGAGGAGGAAATGGCAGCTTCTCAGGTGAATGTCCTGATCCAGGTTAGAGGCTGTGTCTGCTTTTTCCTCCTTAAATACCCTGGATTGAAAACATACAACTCTTTAATTTTCTTTTTCTGATATTCTTGCCTGGTGAGGTGGTTTTTGACTATTAAATACTGTTTTTTCTTTTATTTTTATGAGTCACAATCAGGCTCTTCTCTCTCCACGAGCCTCTTCTCCTTGTCTGCCTCCAGGCTCCCTACAGGGCATGAAGCATTCCCAGTGTGAATGAACAACTTTCAGTTTTTCAAAATATTCCCTTTTCGAAAGACCGACAAGGGAAGGCATTGATGTGCAGAATTTCTGTTGGGATGGGGTGGGGTCGCAATGAGTCAGACAGGACAGAGGGACTGCACTGAACTGAAACAGGATGACCTTAATGGTCTAGAGTTCCTTAGAGACTTTTGACAAAAATCTGACTATTCTCTACATTGGTAAGAAAGGTCTATTATTTAAATGCGCTATTAGGGATGCAGAACTGGGGAGGTATTTTTGGAGTAAAAATGCAGAAAAGTGAAATTTTTTCAAGATACATTGACATTTCCTTATTTTTGCCGAAAGTACCTGAGCAGTGACCACTTGTCTTCTTGAGTGTTTCTCTCACGTGACACCAGTTTATCCCATAACACCTGATGGTCACCAATTCGGGTGTTTTCTGCTAGATTCCCACACCATCAAGTTCCATTTTTGTCTCTTTATCTTTAATAAAATCCTGGCAAGATGTGGTGAGGGAGGTGCACAATCCAACACAGCTAAGGTGGAAACTTCATTTCCTCCTAGTGTCTCTTTGCTGCTAGTTGGCTTTGAAATATGAACACGCAACAGTGTTCAGGAGAGATACTGAGTTTTGTAAGGAGAGGTTTCCATCAGTCAAGTCAGACACTTTTCGCTTATAGGTTATTACGAATATTGAGAGTAGTTCCCTGTGCTATGCAGCAGATCCTTGTTGGTTATTTTTGTGTATACTAGAGTGTATATGTTAAACCCAAAGTCCTAATTATGTTCATTTTTCTAATGAGCAGGTCCCCTTTGGAGGAAAGGAAGAATCCCGGTGCTAGGTGTGAATGAATGAAGCGGATGACACAGGTGAGAGGTCCAAAGACCACAGAGGAAGCCAGACGTGTTCAGATGGTTTGGGGAGGCCTGCTTCACTAGAATGAGAAGCCTGGGTTTATGTCTGCCAAAGAGGGACATGACCGGCCCCGTTCTTCTGCTGTTTCATCTCCATCTTCTTCAGCTCCAGTGGGTTTTCCCTCAGTTTCACTGAGAGCCAAAACCGTCCTCCTGGTCTATGAGGACCTGCATACTCTCGCTGCTTTGGGGGACCTAGGAAAAGCTGCTAACAGTTCTGACAAACTCTGCCTTAAGGCCTTTCCAAATATCCGTCTCTGCCTCAAGTCAGAAAAGAGTTGTGGAGATCTGGGATTAGTTGACAAAATTCCAGAAATACTGGGAACAGATATATGCTTCCTGCTTTCTAATCTCCAATGGAAACTTCAAACATGGCTCTCTGAAGTTCATTCTCAGTCCCTGAAATCATAAAATGTAATCCCCAATTTCTACCTCCCAATTTTTTCTTCTATAAACAAATTTTAGACACTTTTAAGTGCATTTACCCCAACTCATCAGTGCTAAAACCATTTAATATATCTATTGACTCACAGAAATATTTTCACTGTTCTTTTATTTTGTATTGGAGCATAACCGGTTAACAACGTTGTGATAGTTTCAGGTGGGTAGCAGAGGGCCTCAGCCGTCCACACACGTGTATCCGTTCTCCCCCAAACTCCCCTCCCATCCAGGCAGCCACGTAACGTTGAGCAGAGCTCCCTGTGCAGGACAGTAGGACCTTGTTGGCTCTCCATTTTAAATATAGCACTGTGTACATGGTGATCCCTTATGGAGAATTGATATTTATTTTTCTTGAAATGTTGTTGGAATTTTCCAGTTAACTCATCTACTCCAGGGATTTTTTTTAATTACTTTTTTACTCTTATTAATAGTTGTAGATGTGTTATAGTTTTTTAACTCACTCATGCTAACATCTAAGGTGTTCTGTGTTTCTAAAAATTGAATCTTCCTTGGAGGTATTCAACTTTTTGGTATAGTATCATTCATCATAACCTGATAGAATTACCTTTTCTTCTATGTAATATGTACAGTGCCATTATTTTTACTTCTGATCTTCTTTGCATCTCACCTCTTATTAATATAGCTAAGGGTTTGTCAATATTGTGTACAACTGTAAAGCACATTCACTCAAGGTACTAAGTGGGATCTTCGTTATTTGTTATCTTTCAGCGATATCTTCTCATGACACCCAGGGTTTGTTCCCAAAGAAGCCGTGCATAGGAGATTCATGTGTAATGTGCTCAGAAATTCTGAGAGCTCTCAGCTTGGAAATGTGTACTTAATGAAAGACTGGGAAAGTAAGGGGGGCTGTGAAGGGCCAAAAGGATGTTGTTTTAGATGTAACCAAATCGGGACAATTATTCATGATGAAAACATGATTGCCAAAAGAAATTGAGGATATGCATCAAATTGGGAAAAATTCCATTTGAAGTCAATAAGTTCTGCAGAAAAATATGTTTTTGTAAGCAAGAACCCACATGATTTAAAAAAAAAAAAACATATTCTCTGGTGTGAAATTTTGAAAACATGGAAAGTCATCTAGTCTATGCTACAAATAATCACTCAAACCAGTACAAATATAGGTTTGAATTAAACAGTCAGTCATACATGTCTGAGAGCCAGAGATTTGAAAATGAAGGAAGAAAATCTCACTATGATCAGTTTGAGAGATCCTTTAGTGAAGGCTCATTATTTTTCCACCAAGAAACATTTTCTCCCTATTCCAATATCTGTAATGTCAATAATAATGAGACAGTCTTTGCCCAGCTGCCGTCATTCAATGGGTATCATAGTACAGATAATGCGGAACAACCTTCCATGTGTAATCCCACGAATGAGGCCTTAAGCCAGAGCTCCACCTTCAATAATTACAACAGTATTTATGATGGAGCCAGAATCTACCCATGCCTTGAACCTGAGAATCACTTTGACCAAGACTCGGGTCTCATGAATCATCAGAGAACTCTATATTCAGAGAACCATAGTGATGAATGTAGAAATGTCTTTTATCAAAGCTCAAATCTTATTACAGATGGGAATATACATATTGAAGAGAATAATTACAAATTTAGTGAATGTGGTCAAGTTTCTAACCAGTCATCAGAACTTACTCAACATCTGAGTATTCATGCTAAGGAGAAACACTGCAAGTGGAATAAATGTGGGAAAGTCTTTCCTCAATTATCAAATCTAAATAGACACAGGAAAATCCACACCGGAGGGAAACCTAACCAATGTGCAGAATGTGGCAAAACCTTCAGCAAGCCCTCAAGCCTTACTCAACATCTCACTGTTCATACTGCAGAGAAGACTTACAAATGTCCAGAATGTGGCAAAGCCTTTAATCAGAGCTCAAACCTTAATCGACATAGGCGAATCCATACTAGGGAGAAACCATATAAATGTCAGAATTGTGGGAAAGCCTTTAACCGAAGTGCAAGACTTAATCAACATCAGCGAATCCATACTGGGGAGAAACCATACAAGTGTAAAGAATGTGGCAAAGCTTTTCTCAGTTGCTCAAATCTTAATCAGCATCAGAGAATTCATACTGGGGAGAAGCCTCACACATGCAGAGAATGTGGGAAAGCCTTTAATAGTTGCTCATATCTCACTGTGCATCAGCGAATTCATACTGGGGAGAAGCCTTATAAATGTACAGAATGTAACAAAGCCTTTAATCGTCACTCAAACCTTACCTGTCATCAGAGAATTCATGCTGGGAAGAAACTATACAAACGTACAGAATGTGGCAAAGCCTTTAATCAAAACTCAACACTTACTCAACACCAGCGAATTCATACTGGAGAGAAGCCTTATAAATGTACAGAATGTGGCAAAGCCTTTAATCAAAACTCAACACTTACTAAACATCAGCGAATTCATACTGGAGAGAAGCCTTATAAATGTACAGAATGTGGCAAAGCTTTTAATCAAAACTCAACACTTACTCAACACCAGCGAATTCATACTGGAAAGAAGCCTTATAAATGTACAGAATGTGGCAAAGCCTTTAATCGAAACTCAACACTTACTCAACATCAGCGAATTCATACTGGAAAGATGCATTATAAATGTACAGAATGTGGCAAAGCCTTTAATCAAAACTCAACACTTACTCAACATCAGAGAATTCATACTGGAGAGAAGCCTTATAAATGTACAGAATGTGGCAAAGCCTTTAATCAAAACTCAACACTTACTCAACATCAGCGAATTCATACTGGAGAGAAGCCTTATAAATGTACAGAATGTGGCAAAGCCTTTAATCAAAACTCAACACTTACTCAACATCAGCGAATTCATACTGGAGAGAAGCCTTATAAATGTACAGAATGTGGCAAAGCCTTTAATCAAAACTCAACACTTACTCAACATCAGCGAATTCATACTGGAGAGAAGCCTTATAAATGTACAGAATGTGGCAAAGTCTTTAATCAGAGTTCAAACCTTAGTCGACATAGGCGAATTCATACTGGGGAGAAACCATACAAATGTAAAGAATGAGGCAAAGCTTTTAATTGCCACTCAAATCTTACTTGCCATAAAATAATTCATACTGCCAAGTAGTCTTACAAATATAAATAATAGGACAAAGCCTTGAAGTGAGCCGTCACCTCACTCAGCATCAGAGAGCGTGTGCTGGAGAGAGACCCTACAAACGTAGGAAGTGATGAAAGAGGTTTGTCCTAAGCACACACATCAGAAAATGCCAGAGAGTTCATACTGGGAAGAACGCTTAATGCTGTAAAAAATGTAAAAATGAATTTAAAAACTCAGGTCTACATAAATATCAGAGAATTCATCAAAGATAGCATTCAGTCAATAACCCTTTTCTGGTATTACTTTAAATCAGGATATTATAGAAAATAATCCAAAGTGAAAACACTTAGAAAAATTATGTTACTTGGACCATAGGATCAAGGCAAGAGATGTTGGACAACATAATTATTATCATTGTATCCTTATTCATATTGACAGTATGTGAAAGTGAAATTTAATATAACTCAACTTTCAAATTACCACATGCAATACCTTTGTTTCTGGGTGTATGTGAACTAATATGCTTTTTTAAAACTAATATTCTTGATCTTTGCTCCCTCAAAGTTAAACAAAACCCTTCTATAATAGGTGGAAATAATTTTTATCTACTTTTTTATGTACTATTAAGGGTCCTCTAATGTGAAATGTACAGTGGAAGTCTAAATGGAGGTGATGATTGTCGTTGTTTAAAACATCCCTCTATGTCACCGTTAGGTAAGTGTTCAAAGAATAATTCTTTGTATTAAAGTAAGACAGAAAGTCGAAATTTTAAATAGTTGTGCCAGTGGTTTTTTATGGATATAAAGATGGCAGCTCACTGAAATCCTGATGTATTTTTATAACAGCAATAACTAGAAGTCATGAATTTTAGTTGACATGGTAACAATCAGGAAATCTTCACAGATACCCAAGAAAAATACATGTAACCTTTTCCTGAAAGGTCATGTAATTAATGTACATCCTTGTTTAACTAAATAACTGCTCTCTCTGTTTTGTAAACCATAAATATCACATTTCTCTGACCACTGTATCACAAGAACAAGAATGTTTCCAAATGCTTGTAATCTGTATTTTGATCAAAGATTATAGAGTAAACTTTGGAAAGTTTTATTTAGATTATGTGTGAACTTACTCTATGTTAATCAATAAAAGTGAACGGCTTTTCATATATTAAACTTGATGTATATTTGAAGAAGTGTTCTCATCAGTAACAAGCTTCCAGGTGGTTCAGTGGTAAAGAACCTGCCTGCCAATGCAGGAGACACAGGAGATATAGGTTTGATCCCTGGGTCGGGAAGATACCCTGGAGAAGGAAATGGCAACCCACTCCAGTATTTTTGCCATGGGAAATCCCATTGACAGAGGAGGCTGGTGGGCTCCAGTCATGGGGTTGCAAAGAGTCAGACACAACTGAGCATGCACATACATATTCCACCACCAATGTTAACATTAACACAAGCATTATCATCCCCCTGGGGTTTTTTAAGTCGTCATTAACTGATGGTGACTAGAAAGTATCTGTAACACAGTAGGATGACATCTCATGGGGCTTCCCAGGTAGTGCTAGTGGTAAAGAATTTGTCTGCCAGTGCAAGAGACATAAGAGACGCTGGTTCGATCCCTGGGTCCAGAAGATCCCCTGGAGGAGGGCAGGGCAACCCATTCCAATATTCTTCCCTGGAGAAGACAGGGACAGAGAAGTCTGGAAGGCTACAGTCCATGTGGTCACAAAGGGTCGGACACGTCTGAAGTGACTTAAGATGCACAGAGAATGACATCTCATAGTAATTCCCTTTTTCTACTGGCAATAACCCTCAAATAACTTGAGATCATATTTTCCATAAATGGTACAGTGTGTCATTTCCTCATTTTTAACTACTGGGACATTATGATGGTTATAATATGGATTGCATAGGAGTATTGCTGAGAGTTATCTACAGTGCTCCATGATATTGCTGCCTTGGCATCATGTGTATGGACCAGAAGCCAATGGGTGCCTTGCTTTGACACCAGTTATTCTCATAAGCACACGTGCTAGATAACAGCCTGAAAGTTCATAAGCAGTCTTCCTAAATCCCAGGCCCTTCTGTTTTTACTCACTCATTTATTTCTGGCTGTGCTGGGTCTTGGTTGCTGTGCGGGCTTTTCTCCAGTTGTGGTGCATGGGCTTTTCACTGCGGGGGCTTCTCTCGTTGTGCCACGCGGGCTCCAGGGCACACACTTCCGTAGTTGTGGCTCCCGGGCTCCAGAGCGCAGGCTCAGTACTTGTGGGTATGGGCTTAGTTGCTCCGCGGCCCGTGGGATCTTCCCGGGCCGGGCATGGAACCCGTGTCCCCTGCATTGGCAGGAGGATTCTTAGCCACAAGGAAAGTCATTAATTTTTGGTGAGAATGCTTCAAGTTCTCCAGGCAGCCTTGATGCTGACAGACACCTGAGAAAAGGCTCTGGGACGTGAGGGAGAAGCATTCTAAAGCTCTGATCTTGACCATCATCAGAATAAAAGGGGAAAAAATTAGCAGTTGAAAACCACATCAATAGGCAACATCAGAAGTAGAGAATGAAAGGTTTGTAAACTGTTAATCCAGGGCATTTCAGGAGGAAAAGCAGACATAGCCTCTGACCCAGGACAGACATTTACCGGAGAAGCTGCCATTTCCTCCTCTTTTCCTCCTGCCCTGGGTCGTTTTCTCCTCAAGGTCATGGGGAAGGATCACCTCAGCATCATGAGATAACACCTTCCAAGGCGTCAGCACAGCGTCTTCGCCTGCTCGCAACACGCCCACAGGCAGAAGGAGCTTGAAAAGCTGAGAGGGCCCACCTCTGCTGTCCTTCGTCTCAGGAGAGACTCAGGACGATCAGCTCCTCCCGGAGACGCACGTCAAGTTTTCCTTTGCTGTCCACACGTGTTCTCTCCCCGGATTCTGCCAACACGGGAGAGGTGAGCGGCACTGACGTCCCCTCCCGACCCCAGAACAGCAGACCCCGCCGCCCGCCCCGGCCTGAAGCTGGCTCTGAGCTCTCACAGACGCGCCCGAAGCCCCGTGTTCAGCCCGGGCCTCGCCTGGAGCAGGAAGACAAGCAGCGCTGATGCTCCTCCAGGACCAGGGGCCGGAGTTTGCGAAGAGGATCCTCCTGGGACCCCAGATGAGAACCGCTTGCCTAAAGATTTTCTCTAGCTTTAAAGTGGATACAAACCCTCCCCAGTCTAAGAAGCTATGAATTAGCCAGTTTGAGGGGAACCCGTGAAATGACACGTTGAACAAGCCCCCTGTGGGAGCTGTCGCTGCTCCTGTAACACCTGTCTTCCGTGGCACTGAGCTGGAGCCATCCCACACAGCACACCTGGGAGCCCTGAGCCGGTGAGGGCGCGGGGCTGGAACCTCTGAAAACACCGGCTCCCTCCGCCTGATGCCCCGGGGAGGGGCTCCTCCTGGGGGCGGCCCTCCGTGGCCTCGAGCTGCGCTTGGGGAAGGGGAGGTGGGAGGCGAGTGGTGCACAAAGTCACATGATGCCCTTGCGGGGGGGTGTGTGGGGGGGCGGTGTGGTGAGGCTCTGCTCTCCCAGATCTTCCCAAAGTTACCCTGAGTCCTTGGGTCCTGTCTCCCCCTCCCCTCCCTGGGGCCACGTACTTTCCTTCTCAGTAGCTCAGCCGTGTCCCACTCTTTGGCAACCCTGTGGACTATAGCCTTCCAGGCTCCTCTGCCCTTGGGATTTCCCAGGCACGAATACCGGAGAGGGTTGCCATTCCCTTCTCCAGGGCATTTTCCTGACCCAGGGATGGAACCCAGTCTCCTGGATCTTCTACATCGGCCGGTGGGTTCTTTACCACTGAGCCACCTGGGGAGACCCCCTGGGCCCACATTCATTCACAAAATGATTAGCCTTGTGACCATCTACCCGCAGGTGAGGGGGCCTCCATCTTCAGAGACCAGGGGCACGAAGGTATTTACATCACAGCTTTCTTTGAAAATGAACCAAAGGCAGTCATGCAGGATTAAAATGTTTGTTGGGAAGGGACCAAAGCCTTTGGAAATGATGCCATAAATGTGTATTTGATGATACACAAAGGAAGTAGTGATTAATATTAAGTAAAAAGGTACACTGTAACTGAATTAGCAGATGAGAATTTTTTTTTGGTGTTGCTGCCCTATTGTATGTGTGTTTCTACATTTTAAGAATTGTTTGAGGGATTTCCCTGGTGGGCCAATGGTTCAGAATGTGCCTTGCAATGCAGAGAACGCAGGTTTGATCCCTGGTCAGGGAACTAGGCCCCCACATGCCACAGGGCAACTAAGCCCATGCTCCCACAACTAGAACCTGATTCAGTCAAATAAATAGATATTTTTTAAAAAAAGAAAAGGATTATGTGGCTATGGTTTGTTCTCTCTCTACTCTTTACTTGATATTTTATCACATCTATAAAGTGCATTAATTGAGGTAAAAATAAAACAAGGGAAACATACCCATTTTCTAAATATTATTTGACAGCATTAAATCTTTTTAACCATGAAGTGTGAATACGCCAATAACAATGTATTTTTTTAAGTTTAAAGATTTTTTTAGAGAAGGTTTAGTTTCACAGTAAAATTCAGAGAAAGGTGCAGAAATTTTCATATGCTTCTTATTCCCACACATGTGTAACCTCCTTCTTTATCATCATCTTCCACCATAGGGGTACTTCTGTTACCACTGATGAATCTATAGTGACATCAGTATTTAGGTCCATACTTTACCTTATAGCTCACTTTCAGGGTTGTACAGTTTGTGACATTGGAGAAACATATAATGACATGTATCCATTATTAAAGGTTTCCATTTATTTTTGTTTAGTTTTTTTTTTTAAAGGAAACTTCATACTGTTCTCCACATTGGCTGTACCAGTTTACATTCTTTCTAACAGTGATGTTCCCACCAAGGAGGCTTCTCTTTTCTCCAGACCCTCTTTAGCACTTATTATTTGTAGATTTTTTGATGACGGGCATTCTGTTGTAAGGTGATATTTCATTGCAGTTTTGATTTGCATTTCTCTAATGATTAGTGATGCTGAGCATCTTTTCATGTGCCTCTTGGCCATCTGTATGTCTTCTTTGAAGAAATGTCTGTTTAGGTCTTCTGCCCATTTTTTGATTGGATTGTTTGTTTTTTGGATACTCAGTTACATGAACTCTTTGTAAATTTTGGAGACTAATTCCTTGTCAGTCACATCCTTCACAAATATTTTCTCCCATTCTGTAGGCTTTTTGTTTTATTTGTGGTTTCCTTTGCTATGCAAAAGCTTTTGAGTTAAATTAGGTCTAATTTGTTTGCTTTTGCTTTTATTTCCATTACTATAGTAGATGGATCAAAAAAGATGTTGTTGAGATTTATGTCAAATAGTCTTCTGCCTATGTTTTTCGCTAAGAAGGTTATAGTATTCAGACTTAATAATATGAAAACCAAAGACCCTTCTCAATGTACTTTTTAATACTTCTAAGTTCAATGGTACATGGAGTTCAAGGGACTGAAATATTTCTTGAGACATCTGGTACCCATGTTATTGACTATTCTTTAAGAATTCAAATTCTTTGAATTAAAAAACTGACCAGTAAAAAAAATAAAAGGTTCCCACAAATAGTTTTCATTGTCCAGAAAATCCTCTAGACACAGAATATTCATAGCCCCACCTCTGCCAATCCTTGGATAACACTGAAATTTTAAAAATTAATTCTTACTAGAGTACACTTGCTTTACAAAGTTGGGTTCGTTTCTACTGCACAGCAAAATGAACCAGTCACACATATACATATACCCGCTCCCTTTGGGGCTTCTTTCTGACCCAGGTCACCACAGAGCATTGAGTAGACTTCCTTGTGCTGTAGAGTACATTCTCATCAGTTATCTCTTTTATACACAGCATCAATAGTGGATGCGTGTCAATCCCAATCTCCCGATTCATCTCCCTCACGCCCTTTCCCCCCTTGGTGTCCATACATTTCTTCTCTAGGTCTTTGTCTCTGCTTCTGGTTTGCAAATAGGATCATCTATACCTTTTTTCTAGATTCCACATATATGTGTTGATATATGATATGTTTCTTTCTTTTTTTTACTTAAAGCTCAACATTCAAAAAACTAAGATCATGACACACAGTCCCATCACTTCACAGCAAATAGATGGGGAAAAAGAGGAAACAGTGATGTAAGACAAGCATAGAGACAAAGAGAGCAAGCTGGGCAGTCAGGCAGAGAAAGATTTATTATAGGAAGAGAGAAAGTGGCTGACTTTAGAGAGAAGCCAGTGCTCTCTTTTTACAGCCAACCCTTGTTATACCTTATTGATGGGAAATTGCGCCCCAAAGGGAGGGGCCCTTAGTGTATCTTTAGCCCGCAGCTGGGGTCTTGTTATCAGGGAGTTGAAGGGGTCTCATGGTTGAGGGGGTCACATAGTTGAGAAACTGGCACCAGCAGGGGGAAACAGGATATCACCTTAAGGAAAAAACAGGATGCCACCAGGGCAATTTGGTCACTGTGACTTCATCCCCTGTTTGTCAGGTCACCACAACGGGCCATTTTTAAACTATACACTATGAGCCCCTTGTGAACCCTAACAAGAGACAGACTTTACTTTCCTGGGCTCCAAAACCACTGTGGATGGCAACTGCAGCCACAAAATTAAAAGACTCTTGCTCTGTCGAAGAAAAGCTATGGCCAACCTAGACAGCATATTAAAAACCGGAGACATTACTTTGCCAACAAAGGTCCATCTAGTCAAAGCTATGGCTTTTCCAGTAGTCAGGTATGGATGTGAGAGTTGGACCATAAAGAAGGCTGAGCGCTGAAGAACTGATGATTTCAACTTGTGGTGCTAGAGAGGACTCTTAACAGTCCCTTGGACTACAAGGATTTCAAACCAGTCAATCCTAAAGGAAATCAACCCTGAATATTCTTTGGAAGGACTGATGCTGAAGCTCCAATACTTTGGCCATGCAAATTGACTGAATACAAAAGGAGAAAGGGGTGGCAGAGGATGACATGGTTATATATCATCACCAATTCAATAGACATGAATTTGAGCAAACTCCTGGGGATAGTAAAGGACAGGGGAGCCTGGTGTGCTGCAGTCCATGGGATTACGAAGAGTCAGACACAACTTAGTGACCTAACAACGTAAGATTAGGTGATTATTTCATCTTTATCCAAGGAAAGGAGAGCCTGGGTACTCTGCAACCATGACTCATGAGAATGTAGGGGCTTATAGTTGGGGCAGAGTCACCAGCCACCAGCTGGGATTGTTAAAAAGAGCCAAACAAATGTGAAAGATGGAGGATACACTGTACAAAGACACAAAGGTGCTCACCAGGACAAGGATGCTCTGGGTGGCTCTAGGTTTGAGGGAGAATCTTGAAGAGATGCTGATCCTATGAATGTATTGCACACTTCGCTTGTGGCTGTCCAGGATGAAAACCATGGAGACACTGGACCAGATCATGAACACCAGACATGAAACAGCAGGAAGTAAAAACCATCCTACATTCAGTAAGACTTTGATTCTATTATGAATCAAACCATAACACAATCCTAAATCTTTCTTCTTTGTGATGTTTCTGTTACTCCATTGATGTTTCATATACCTAGTAAATCGAATATTTATCAGCATGCCCACAACCCAGCAGAGGAAAATAGTGGATCCAATGTACTTGGGAGCTTTCATTTTAAGCTGTCCCCACCTGGAGTTCCTGGGACTGATGGTGATGTCAGATCACCATTGGAAAAACCCCTTTGTAACCCCTGCCAAAAGCTCTGGCCCCACCTCTTGCCATCATCACCAGCAGACTTCCTTTCCACAAATTAGGCAAAAATGCCCATCCTGGTAGTCACCCTATAGTGCCCTATCCAATAACCTAATGCTAGCCTTCCAGCAGGAATCGTCTTGGTCTTGAGACTATAAAAATCAGCTACTAACCCACGAAAAGCACAGGCTCTCTCCAGCCACCTGCATTTGTTAGCACCTTCATTATCTCTGCTCCCTGCTCTTAATAAGTGTGCTCCCTTCTGAAATACTCTGTGTCTGGAAATTCTTTTCCAACCCACGCTCAGACTGCCCCGACAAACTCGAATAAAAAATTAACTTAAAATGAATAAAATAAAAGCAGAAAAAATCTGGAAAAAAGAGCTCTTATAAATGAGTGAATCACTGCTATGAAGGTCTAGATAGCACTGACAAAAGTTTGTATAGTCAAAGCTATGGTTTTTCCAGTAATCATGTATGGATGTGAGAGTTGGACCATAAAAAAGGCTGAGTGTCAAAGAATCGATGTCTTCAAACTGTGGTGCTGGAGAAGACTCATAAGTGTCCCTTGGGCAGCAAGGAGATCAAAGCAGTCAATCCTAAAGGAAATCAACCCTGAATATTCATTGGAAGGACTGATGCTGAAGCTGAAGCTCCAATACTTTGGCCACCTGAGGTGATGAGCTAACTAACTGGAAAAGAACCTGATGTTGGGAAAGATTGAGGGCAGGAGGAGAAGGAGGTGACAGAGGATGAGATGGTTGGATGGCATCACTGACTCAATGAACATGAGTCTGAGCAAACTCAGGGAGATGGTAAAGGACAGGGAAGCCTGGCATGACTTAGCAACTAAACCAGCATGGGCAAGAAAGGACTGAAACCTGACTTGGCTCGTAACAAATCTAGCACATTTAATCACTGTGATGTCTGACAAATCCAGGTAGCTCTGTTCTCCCAAGTTTAAATAGATATTGAGCTCTTTTGGTAATGTGCCATTATATTTTGGGCTTCCCTGGTGGCTCAGTGGTAAAGAAACTGCCTGCCAATGCAGGAGATATGGGTTCAATCCCTAGGTCAGGAAGATCCCCTGGAGAAAGAAACGGCAACCCACTCCAGTACTCTTGCCTGGGAAATCCCAATGACAGAGGAAGCTGGTGGGCTATAGTCCACGGGGTCACAAAGAGTCAGACACAACTTACAACTAAACAACAGCAACAATTGATAGTAGAATATTTTTAGATGAGTGAAAGTATCATGGTGTATTTGAGCCTGACTGGGGTTATCTGAAACTCATTACTATAAATGTACACTTTTCTTATGTGCTGATTCTTTTTCTTCAATAGGGAAAACAGTCTCATCAATTTAACAGACCTAAGACATTTTCAGGAGATAACAATTACTGTCTCCATTAAGCACTTCATATACTCAGAGATAAAGCAAACAGTTTTATACCAGGAACTGTCATTTGGGTTCACCGTTTCTGCACAGGACTAAGTGACCTGTAGATTCCTCTTACTCATTACTAGATGCAGAAGGTCATAGTCACGCACACCTGCAATAACCCCGAAAATTTAATGTCTGATTTCAGTAAACGAGGCTGAACTTCAGACTGAGTTCAAAACTACAGTTCTTACGGACTCCCCTGGTGGCACAGTGGATAAGAATCCACCTCCCAGTGCAGGGGACACAGGTTCAATCCTTGGTCCGCCCAGGAAGATTCCACATGTCCTCGAGCAACTAACCTGTGCGCCGGCAGTTTTGAGCCTGCTCTCTAGAGCGGCACACTGCAACTCCTGAGCCCACATGCTTCAATACTGAAGACTGAGCGCCTAGAATCTGTGCTCTGCAGCAGGAGGAGCCACTGCAGTGAGAAGCCTGGGCACCACAAGGAGTGGCCCTGCTCACCCCGACTAGAGAAAGCCCATGCACCAGTGGAGACTCAGTGCAGCCAAAAATAAACAAAAGAAAAAAACCCTAAGGTTCTTAAGATAATTAAAAGTCAAGCTGCATTGTCACTCACACTCAATGCCAGGAATCAAGGTCATTGTGGATTACACTAAATTACACACTATAAATTCAGAGCGGTTGTGGATTGCTGTTGGATCTCTAGTCCTGGCCTCTCTTTACTGGTCCAGCTCAAGAGTCAGAATCCTTTCTGTGTGGCTTTGGCACTGGACTAGCTTTGAACCCTGAAGAATTTCTTTTTTATCTGAAATAACCACTTATCTCAGTTCCTGATACTCCTTGTCTGCAGACTCTTCTTCTCAGATTGAAATAGAGAATGGGTATCTGACTCCTTTCTGTTGCCAGGACACTGTGGGAGGAGGTGTGCTGTTTGAAAATCAGCACCTGTATTAGATGGAGGCTGTCACACCCCTAGATATGGATTTGTGATTCCATGACCTCCTCTTCCCTCAGAATTGCGATTATCTTTTCACTTTTAGCTGCAATGAGAAGGTAGGCTCATGGAACAAGGGGATACTTGTGTAAAATTTTTAATTAACTTTCTAAAAACTGTTAATTACCCTCCCCCAAAAGAACTACAATCAACTTGTCATTCCCAAAGAGACCACTGCAGTGCTCTGAGAGGCTTTTTCTTTTATACGATCTGGGGAGGCAGATAGATTCTCATATGGAATGAGCAGGAAATGCTGAGTTGACAGCTGAGAGCCTGGCAATGAAACTCTTGTATTGTGCTGACTTCTCTGTTCCTCTGAGAAATTTTTCTACCCAACAGTGAGTTCTTTCCTGACCCCTGAGCTTCAGCATCGCTTAAGTATGACCAGAGAAATAGAACCAAACTGCCTGAGGATTTCTAAGCCCTATAATTAAAAGGAAGACCATGATGATAGCAATTTTTATATTAAAAATTATTGTATATATTTGTCCAACTCAGTGTCAGCTAATTTGGAAGTCTAGGTGGTGATAAAGATGTTTTCCACTAAAATATGTTTTACCAATATGGACCCATTCCCAAGTAGTTACAGAAAGCCTAAATAGAAAAATGTCCACAGAAAGATGGAAATTTATAAATTTCTCCCCCTAAAAGTACCCCCAATAGTAAGTTTTAACAGGTGCTTTCTTGTTTAGTCTCTCAGTCATGTCCAACTCTTTGCAACCCCATGGACTGCAGCACACCAGCCCTCCTTGTCTTTCACTATCTCTCAGAGTTTGTTCAAACTCATGCCCATTGAATCAGTGATGCCATCCAACCATCTCATCCTCTGTCATCCCCTTCTCCTCCTGACTTCAATCTTTCCCAGCATCAGGGTCTTTTCCAATGAGTCGGCACTTTGCATCAAGTAGCCAAAGTATTGGAGCTTCAGCTTCAACATCAGTTCTTCCAATGAATATTCAGGGTTGATTTCCTTTAGGACCGATTGATCTCCTTGCAGTCCAAGAGACTCTCAAGAGTCTTCTCTAGCACCACAGTTTGAAAGCATCAATTCCTTGGCGCTCAGCCTTCTTTATCATCTAACTCTCATATCCATATATGACTACTGGAAAAACCATAGCTTTGACTATACAGACCTTTGTCAGCAAAGTGATGCCTCCACTTTTTAATACACTATGTTTGTTTTGATTGTGTGGATCACAACAAACTGTGGAAGATTCTTAAGAAGATGGGAATACCAGGCCATCTTACCTGCTTCCTGAGAAATCTATATGCAGGTCAAGAAGCAACAGTTAGAACTGGACATGGAAAAACAGACTGGTTCCAAATTGGGAAAGGAGGATATCAAGGCTGTATATTGTCACCCTGTTTATCTAACTTATATGCAGAATACATCATGCAAAATTCAGGGCTGGATGAAGCACAAGCTGGATTCATGATTGCCGGGAAAAATAACAATAACCTCAGATACGTAGATGACCACCCTTATGGCAGAAAGTGAAGAGAAACTGAAGAGACTCTTGATGAAAATGAAAGAGGAAGGTGAAAAAGCTGGCTTAAAACTCAACATTCAAAAGACTAAGATTGTGGCATCCAGTTCCATCACTTCATGGCAAACAGATGGGGAAGCAATGGAAACAGTGACAGACTTTATTTTCTTGGGCTCCAAAATCACTGCAGACTATGACTGCAGCCATGAAATTAAAAGACACTTGCTCCTTGGAAGAAAAGCTATGACCAATCTAAACAGCATATTAAAAAGCAGAGACATTACTTTGCCGACAAACATCTGTCTAGTCAAAGCTATGGTTTTTCCAGTAGTCATGTACAGATATAAGAGTTGGACCATAAAGTTGAGCACTGAAGAATTGATGCTTTTGAACTGTGGTGTTGGAGAAGACTCTTGAGAGTCCCTTGGACTGCAAGGAGATCCAACCAGTCCATTCTGAAGGAAAGCAGTTCTGAATATTCATTGGAAGGACGGATGCTGACGCTGAAACTCCAGTACTTTGGCTACCTGATATGAGGAACTGACTCATTGGAAAAGAGCCTGATGCTGGGAAAGATTGAAGGTGGGAAGAGAAGGGGACAACAGAGGATGAGATGGTGGATGGCATCATCGACTTGATGGACATGAGTTTGAGCAAGCTCCAGAAGTTTGTGATGGACAGGGAATCCTATGTGCTGCAGTCCATGGGGTTGCAAAGAGTCAGACACAACTGACCAACTGAACTGTCATAGCTTTTCTTCCAAGAAGCAAACATCTTTTAATTTCATGGCTGCAGTAACCATCTGCAGTGATTTTGGAGCCCAAGAAAAGAAAGTCTGTCACTGTTTCCATTTCTCCCAGATCTAAGTCTGGGAAAGTGTAATAACCTCTGTCTAGTAGTGTTGGTGTTCTGTGCTGCCCAGAAACTCGCCTCTCAGGAGGACAGCATTGCATTTTCTGGATTCTCAGAAACCTACTGTGTTTGCCACATTCTCATATCTGTCACTTGTTCATCAGAACACATCCCCCCCTCCTCCCCCGCACTAGCAGTCTAAGACTTTGGAAGGATCAAAGAGAGCTTCCTTGCAGTTTCCTCCATACATTTCCAGAGAGCTCTCATGTGTGCTCTCAATGGGTGGTGTGTTCCTCACTAAGAAAAACAGCATCACACACAGCATCTGGGGCTTCCTTGGTGGCTCAGTGGGTAAAAAAATCCTTGTGCCAATGCAGGAGGCACAGGTTCGATCCCTGATCCAGGAAAATCCCACATGCCTTGGAGCAACTAAACCGTGCACCATAACTATTGATTCTGTGCTCTAGGGCCCGGGCGCCACAACTACTGAGCCCAGGAGCTGCAACTTCTGAACGCTGTGTGCCCTAGAGCCTGTGCTCCGCAACAAGAGAAGCCACGGCAGTGAGAATCCCACACACTTCAAGGAAGAGTAGCTCCCCTCTTCGCAACTAGAGAGTAGCCCCTGCTCACGCAACCACAGAAAAGCCTGCGCAGCAATGAAGACCCAGCACAGCCAAAAATAAATAAATAAATATATACATATATATTTTTTAAAAGGATGTTTTTGCACATCTTGGTCAAGTATAATTGCCTGAATGAAACCTCTAGAACTTGATGCTCTTCCCGTTTTATCTCAATTAAGGGATCAGAAAGTTGCATTCAAATCTCCTAAGTGGCATCAATTTCTGCAGTTAAAATTAATTTCTCAATGCATGAGAAAAATTCAAAAGCACTCATAAAATCCTATCAGGTCCTGCACGGATGACACACGTGAGAACACTGAGAACTCTGTAGTCATAACACAGACAAGGAAGGCTCATGAGTGTGACTCATGTAGCAAAAATACCTACAAGGAAAATACAAAAACTGGAGATAACTCAGCAATAAAACACATAGATTTTTCTCCTAAATTTAGAGTCTCAGTTTGTATCCCACGACAGCAGGTACCCTCTCGCCACACGAAGAATTCTTCATCCGGTGTATTTTCTACCTCTTACTTCAGATTATAGCCTCAATCTATTGAATTCTTTTTCTTTTTCAAAACTGATTTTATTTATTTATCTTTGGCTGTGCTGGGTCTGCATTGCTGCGTGGTCTTTTCTCTAGCTGCAGTGAGGTGGGGCTACTCTCTGGTTGCGGTTGCGGGCTTCTCATTGTGGTGGCATCTCTTGTTGGGGAGCACGGGTTCCAGGTGTGCGGGCTTCAGTAGTTGTGCAAGAGGGTTCAGGAGTTGTGGCTTGTGGGCTCCGGTCACAGGTTCTATAGCTGTGGCGCACGGGCTTAGTGACTCTGCAGCATGCACTGGTTCCAAATAGGAAAAGGAGTACGTCAAGGCTGTATATTGTCACCCTGCTTATTTAACTTCTATGCAGAGTACATCATGAGAAACACTGGGCTGGATGAAGCACAAGCTGGAATCAAGATTGCCGGGAGAAATATCAATAACCTCAGATATACAGATGACACTGCCCTTATGGCAGAAAATGAAGAACTAAAGAGCCTCCTGATGAAAGTGAAAGAGGAGAGTGAAAAAGTTGGCTTAAAGCTCAACATTCAGAAAACTAAGATCATGGCATCCAGTCCCATCACTTCATGGCAAATAGATGGGGAAACAGTGGAAACAGTGGCTGACTTTATTTTTTGGGGCTCCAAAATCACTGCAGATGGTGATTGCAGCCATGAAATTAAAAGATGCTTACTCCTTGGAAGGAAAGTTATGACCAACCTAGATAGCATATTCAAAAGCAGAGACATTACTTTGTCAACAAAGGTCTGTCTAGTCAGGGCTATGGTTTTTCCAGTGGTCATGTATGGATGTGAGAGTTGGACTGTGAAGAAGGCTGAGGGCCGAAGAATTGGTGCTTTTGAACTGTGGTGTTGGAGAAGACTCTTGACTGCAAGGAGATCCAACCAGTCCATTCTGAAGGAGATCAGCCCTGGGATTTCTTTGGAAGGAATGATGCTAAAGCTGAAACTCCAGTACTTTGGTCACCTCATGCGAAGAGTTGCCTCATTGGAAAAGACTCTGATGCTGGGAGGGATTGGGGGCAGGAGGAGAAGGGGACGACAGAGGATGAGATGGTTGGATGGCATCACTGACTCAATGGACATGAGTTTGAGTGAACTCCAGGAGTTGGTGATGGACAGGGAGGCCTGGCGTGCTGCGGTTCATGGGATCGCAAAGAGTCGGACATGACTGAGCAACTGAACTGAACTGATGAGGGATCTTCCCAGATCAGGGATCGAACCTGTGTCTTCTGCCTTGTTTTTGTTGTTCAGTTGCTCAGTCATGTCTGACTCTTTGCCTTAGTAGGCAGATTCTTTACCACTGAGCCACCAGGGAAGCCCCTGAAGTATTTTGCTTTTAATTACAGATACTCTATCATGCACCCATCAGCTTCAGTGTATTTGTTCACTTCTTATAATTGCCTAAGCAACACAATCACTTATGAAATTTCTGGATTTTCTCCTGATCAATTGTCACAATAAACTGTTTAACCCTGATGAAGTCAATTATAAGAAATGAAAGAAACAATCAGAAAAAAAAGATTCTCTTAGTGTTCCTCTCAAATTAAGAAGGAAGTAATGGAACATATTAAACAAGATCAAATTAATATGCTCATGGGGAAATTAATCTCATCTTGAAACTAATTTCTGATCTCCATGAAATTTAATAAAAGCTGTTCTGAAAATCCTTGAGCAGATAGGTAAAGTTCATAAATTTTGAACTAAAAAAAACCCCACAAAATAGATTTTTCATAATTAACAGGCCAGTAAGCAAAATGGGATCTGCATGGAAAGAATCTCAAAACAAGGATTCATGAAATATGGCAGAAATGAATTCAATGAAAAGTAAACAAATTAGATTTACTTTCTGAATCTAAGGTTTTTAGTTAGTAACTCATCAAAAGTTTTGGAATGACCAGTTTTGATTTAACATTTCTAAACTCTGCAAAAGACATGTGTATAAACACATATACCCACACTGCTCTTCTTCTTAGGTTTCATACTCTTAAAATATACCTTCGTATATTTACATTTTGTATTCAGTGTAGGTCAAAGCCATGAAATACTGTGTTCCATAAGTTGAGACAAAGAATATGTGCAAAGAAAAATAGATAAAATTGTATAAATATGATTCCAGATTTTGATAAATATGGCTTTAATTATATTTTTGTGACTTTCTTAAATTTACATTTGTTAAAAGGAACCTCCAGCAGGAATGGAGAGTCTCAGGTCAACAAAAAAGCACAATGGAAATTGATGCAGATGAGTTTATTACTCAAGGTCGTGAGTGAATTAACAGCAAACCTTGAGGGCCCCCTGAGGGAGGTCAAGGCTAGAACCAGGGTGAGAAAGCTCCAGTACTTGGGGTTCAGGCCTTTCTAAGGGACCCTGGGTGAAGTGCTGTGGGCTCCTCAGGCTGAGCGTGGATGGGTCCATTCCAACCAAGAGGAGCAGGATTCTGGTGAGCGCTATGAGAGTGTCATTGAAGGAGGGCCTGTAAAGTAGACCCTGGGGTTCAGCAAGACCGCTGGTCTCAAGGAAGGGGGTCATCTAGTGGAAGTGCTCACAGGACTGGCTGGTGTCAGTTCAAGGAACCGCAGGCTGCCTGCTCCCCAGACAGACGCTGGGGCAGCAACAGCACGGAGAAGTCAGGGAAGCTCTCAACAGTACTCTGTATGGTCCTTCTTATTAGAACTGTCACAGCGTCCCCGCAGTTATAGAGAGGGGCCGGGGGAAGGTACATTGTAGAAATTATGGAAAATATGTGACATTATTTGAGGATTAAGGGCAGCAAATAGTTGATGCTTCATTTCTTCCCTGCAACCTTAAAGAAGGTGGGAGAGGTTAAAGTTGGTGGTGGGTTAACACTTCATTCCACATCAACTGTATCACTAAAGACCACTCAGTTTTATTAATTAACATATATTAATAGCACATACAGTTGGCATAAAACCTTTTACAGTTCACTGTGGGATCCTTGATCAAAATAACCAGTTACAAGCACAGAGAAAGATATTCATGCCTTTGATATAATGATCTGAGAAAAGTATTTCTATGGTGTACAGAATGGAGGCTAATTGTTTCATAAACAGGAACCTATGTTAATCACATGACTTTTCCAGGAAGGGTGTCCAGTTCTTTTCTAGGGTATCAGAGAAGATGTCAATATTTCAGCCATGTCAACTAATATTCTGTTGATACTATAAAGATATTACAAAGATATATCAAGATTTCAGTGAACTGTTATTATTGATCTATTTCTGTTGATATTATCAAGATAAATCAAGATTTCAGTGAACTATTGATATTATCAAGATACATCAAGATTTCGGTGATACTATAAAGATATACCAAGATTTCAGTGAACTGTCATTGTTTCATCCTTAAAAAACAAGTGACATAACTAGTGAAAACTTAGAACAAACCTGCCTTACTTTAATACACAGAATCATTCCCTGATCACCGATATCATGGTGACCTCCAGGGATGTTTGACTTCAATGACAGAACGCCTCCATTTAGATGTTCACTGTACATTTTACATTACTGTGTCCTTAATCTTCTGATGAAGAATAAATATAAATCATGCCCACCTAATACACAAGGGCTTCTCTTATCTTTGGGGCATCAACCATCAAAAACGTAAGTTCATATACAGTAATTCTCCTTTAGAGTGAATTCAGAGAAGAGCAGTGATGAAATGCTTTCTAGTACACATTCTCTGATACCTATTTAGATTTGATGATTGATTAAATACTTTCCTACATCTGTTTTTACATCACTCACATACCTTTCTTGTATAAACACAGGCTCATGTTTTCTAAAGTGTGTATTTAGGACAAACCTCTTTCATCACTTATTATATTACCAGAGTTTCTCTCCAGTACGTGTTCTCTGACATTGAGTGAGGCGAGAGTGATGACAGCCTTTGCCACTTTCCTTATATTTAGGCTTTTAAGTTTCTCTGAAGGATGAATTCTCTGATGCTGACCAAGACTTGAGCTTTGGGTAAAGGCTTTGCCACGTTTCTTTACATCTGGATGATTTCTGCCCAATGTGAATTTGCTGATGTTGGTAAGGCTTGAAATTTGGTTAGATTTTGCCACAATCCTTACATTTATAAGGTTTCTCTCCAAGTATGAATTATCTGATGTCTAGAAAGACTTGACCTCTGATTAAAGGCTTCACCACATTCTGTACATTTATAAGGCTTCCTTGTAGGATGAATTTGCTCATGTTGAGTAAAATGTGATTTACAATTAAAGGCTTTGCTACAATCCTTAATTTATAAGGTTTCTCTCCAAGTATGAATTATCTGATGTCTAGAAAGACTTGACTTCTGATTAAAGGGTTTACCACATTCAGTACATTTATAAGTCTTGCTTGTAGGATGAATTTGCTTATGTTGAGTAAGATGTGATTTACAATTAAAGGCTTTGCCACAATATTTACATTTATAAGGTCTCTCTCCAGTAATGGATTCACTAATGTTGAGTGAGACTTGAGCTGTGCCTAAAGGCTTTGCCACGCTCTGTACATTTATACTGCTTCTCCCCAGTATGAATTATGTGATATTGAGTTAGGCTTCCACGCCGCTTAAAAGACTTGTCACATTTTGTGCATTTATAAGGCTTCTTTTCAGTATGAATTTGCTGATGTTGAATAAGATGTGAGCCACAGATAAAGGCTTTGGCACATTCTCTACATTTGTATAGAGTATCCCCAGTATGAATTCGCTGATGCATAGTGAGATATGAACACCTATTAAAGGCTTTGCCACATTCTCTACATCTGTAAGACTTTTCTCCAGTATGAATTACCTGATGTTGAGTAAGATTTGAGCAACAGGTATAGACTTTGCCACATTCCTTACATTTATAAGGTCTCTCCCCAGTATGGGTTTGTTGATGTTGAGTAAGACACGAGGAACAGATAAAGGCTTTGCCACACTCTGTACATTTGAAAGGCTTCCTTTCTGTATGGATTTTCCTATGGCTACTTAGATTTAATGATTTAGTGACTATTTTCCCACATGTGTTACTCTTGTAATGTTTCTCCACATTCTGAATACTCTGCTGTTGTTCAAGTTTACAAGACTGATTACAAACTTTACTATATTCACTACAATTATAAGCCTTCTTTCCAATATCCACACTTTTATACAGAGAAACATCTGCTCTTTGATAAAAGATATTCCTACATTTATTACTTCCAGAATCATTGTCTAAAAATGGATTTCCCTGGTGTTTCATGAGACTTGAGCCTTGGTCAATGTTATGTCCAGTTTCATTGAATAAATACTTTCTCACTCCATCATAAAGACTCTTGTAGTTATTGGGGGTAGAGCTCTTGCTTAAAGCCTTACTCATTTTATGATACATGAAAAGTTGTCCTGCGTTAACTATACCCCCATATGCATTGACCATTGATGTCTGAATAAAGTCTCTTCCATTATTATCAAAATTGCAGATTTTGGAAAAGGGAAAAAATATCTGTTGTTTGAAGAATACTGAACCCTTGCTAAAGGATCCCTCAAGTTGATTACACTGGGAATCTTTTCCCTCATTTTAAAATTTCTGGACGTCAGACATATTTGAATGCATGTTTAATTGAATATTGCATTTAGAGTGGTTTGAATGATTATCTGCAGTAGAGACTAGATGACTTTCCAGATTTTCCACAGTTCCTTTCAGAGAACATGTATATGTCAAAACACGATGTGGGTCTTTGCTGACAAACATACACTTCTCTGCAGACGTTAATGACTTAAATTGGTGCTTTTCCCAGTTGGATTCACAACTTTGATTTCTCTTGGCAGTAATGTTTACATTATGAGAAACTGTCCCAGTTGGGTTATGTCCATCATAACATCTTCTCTGTCCTTCACATGCCCGTGTATGTTCCCAGTCTTTCATTAAATGTAAATTTACAAGGTGAAATATTTCATATATTTTTAAGTTTTCTATTGGACATAAATCTTCGAAGCCTGGATTTCTTGGCATCACACACTGGGTGTGTAGAGAAGACGCAGCTGAAAGGGCAAATAACAAGTTATTCTACTTACTATTCTCAGTGAATATAGTTTACAATTTACATAAAACTGATACACCCTTAGCTAGATTAAGAATGAAACAGAGAAGGAAGGAGTCAAAATGACAGAGGATTAGAAAGACATGGAATTCGTCTTTCTACACAAATGCATCAATACATCTAGAAATGGATTAAGTCTCACGGAGCTCCTCCTGAACACTAGCAGAGGACCATGGACACCTAAAAGGACAAGAAAGATTCTGTTTAGCCAGGTGGGACCAAAGCAAATGAAGGAAAGGGAAGAGGAGAGGAAGTGGGATGGGACCTGCAACCCTTGGGGGAGCTCACTGGGACAGAAGGGAGCCTCATTCTCTTATGGGAAGAGAAGGCAGCACCTGTTAGAGGCAGGCAGGACAGAGTGAGGCCGCTACCGATGGTACTAACCACAGCCCTGCTCCCCAAGCCTGAGCGAGGAGTCCAACATTGCACACGAGGGCTGGGTCCTGAAATGTGGGGTTTGGAGAGCAGACCCAGGCAGAGGACTGCGGTTGGCTGTGAGGAGACATCCTGAGGGGACAGGAGGGAGGGAGGAGCTCTGCAAACGGGATGCTTGTGGAGGAAGCCTGAACCACCAGAGAAGCAGAGCAGCGTTGTTGAGTGATGCCCAAAGGGAAGAACCACCATTGCAGCCCCTCTCCTCCTATGCCAGCCCCTCCTGGCCAGGCACTAGCAAGGACTCCCACAGGGTTGGGTGATCTCAGGATCCCAGCTGCTGACTCCTCCCCTATGACCCTCGCCACCAGGGTGGACTCCTGTGCTCCAGGGCAGCCCGAGGAGCAGGTGCCTGTGGGTGGCCCACGCGCACTGAGGGGGCGGAAAACACAGCTGAGCCCCAGGGTCATACATCTAAGGAAGAAAAGTGAAATCTCACAGCTGCACAGACCACGATTTTATACCCCCACAACTGGCTTTGTCAACTCAGCACCTACAGAAAGCCTGATTAGACAATAAGGACTCCCACAGTCCTGATAGGTGTAGCTTTAGCAGCTGGAGACTTTGTGAGCTTGTACTTGAGGGAGCTGGACCAGGCCAGAGTCTGAGACCACAAGCACAGAAAATTTCACAAAATGAGATGAAGAATGAAAAAGAAATATGTTGTAGAGAAAGGACCAAGATAAAAACCTACAACTAAATTAAGAATAGATAGTTAATCTAATGATTACTAATGATTACAATCTAATGATGACTTTAAGTAATCATTTGCTTTAAGTAATCTTAAATTGAGATACCAAACATTTTCACAATTACTAGGTGCCTATTAATTCTTTAACCCACTTTTTACCACATGTGTTTTTACTTGAGCATATTGTATTAGATGTTTGAATCTAAAAATCATAAGTTATATTGGCATAGAGCTAATCAGAAAGTGAGGATGTACAGGATAAAGTGCTGGGATGCTTCATAACAAACAAGATAAACTGAATATATAGTAGTTCTTATGAAATGAAATAAGAAGTGAGACTTTAAAAATGTGGTAAGAACACAGAGAACTCTACTCAGTGCTCTGTGGAGACCTAAGTGGGGAGGAAATCTAAAAAAGTATATATATATATATATATATATATATATATATATATATATATATGGTTCTCTTTGCTATACAGCAGCACACTGTAAAACAGCTACACTCGAATAAAATTTTTTAAAAGATTTCTTCACATAATCTAAAAAGCTTAATAGTGAGAAACAACCAGAAAAAATATGGTAGAAAATGTTCTAAGCTCTCATGCCAATTTATTTTAACATTCTTTGAGTTAAATGAATATATTAAAGTATTTTAACATTGACGAATTGGGGCAAATACACTTAAGATATTTAACATGAGTTTATATAAAGAAAACAGAAACTTTGAAATACACCTGGGATTTGCATTTTCTCATTTTAGAGAGATTTGGCTTTATGCAGTGAAGAAATTATTTGAGTATGAAATTTATAAGGCCATATTTATAGTTCCCAGTGGATTAGAAATTATAAAGCAGAAAACAAATGTCTGTCCCCAGTATTTCTAGAACTTTGGCAGTTTGTCTACAACTCCACCCAAACACTTCTGTCTAGAGGTAGAAATGAACTTTAAAAGGAGTGTCATAGAGTTACTCAGAAATGAACACAGTTTTCCTAGGATCCCCAAGAAATGAAAGAGCAGCCAACTCATGCAGGTTGTCACAGGCCAAGGGGAGAATTTCAGTTCTCATTGTGAATGAGAAAAGTAATCACTGGAGATGAATTCATGAATGATTAAAGAGACAGAATGAGGAAGGTGATATCCATCTATGACAGCAACAGAAATAAACCCAGACTTCTCCAAAATCATTTCCACTGAAGCAGATCTTCCCAAACCACATGACAAAGGACGACTTCCTCACTGATCCTTGGACCTCTCACCTGTCACAGGCTCCATCCATTCAGTATTACCTGGGTATATGGGTGTTGTCTCCATGCTGCTTATATTCCTGGAATCCTTCATTCGCTCCAGAAAGGTGACCAGGTCTGGCTTAGAGACACAAGTCCTGTTCATCAGAGAAAGGAGATTCATCAGTTTCCATTCCAATACGTATTCAGGTGAGAAGACAAGGTGTGGTAGAATACTGACACAGCCTAGAAAACTGATTTCCCCAAATGCTTTATTGAGAGCACCTATAAACACTAACAAAAACATAAAGACAGATCCTGAGATTCTGGTCTGGTACTACTAGGGAAAAGTTAGTAGTAGAGACGAGGATACAACTATTTTATACCACTGAACTTATAAAATTCCTAGTAATCTAGAGAGAAGGAGGCAGATTATCTCAAGAAAGAGGAAGGTTGGAATAATAAAGAATCATCATGACGTCTTTCTAACCTCACAAACTCCCATTCTTTTCCTAGAAAGCAGGGATCTGAAACTCTATTATAAGAAGCAGAAGATTCCAGGAGACATTCTGGAAATGCAGGAACCATAACCCAGTGGGTGGATAAGGGATTCTGAAGGCAGTTATCCTCACCCAAGGAGGCCAGGTTCCCGTAGTTCTCTAGCATCATGTCTCTGTACAATTCCCGCTGACCGAGGTCCAGGCACTCCCACTCCTCTTGAGTGAAGTCTATGGCTATATCCTGGAATGTCAGCCATCCCTGAAATACAAAGTACATATGCCATATGGCTGTCACTTCCTTATGTGACCCAAGATGAAACCAGCAAGAGAAATGATTTTGATTCAGGAGAATGTCTGGTATTACACAAGAATAAGATTTTCCACACTAATATTCTCTACCATATTTCTAACCCCAGAAAAAAAGAAGATGGTATACGATTCACAAAACTACTGTAGAGATCCTTTTTGTCTGGGAGAAAAACTATGGTATGATGTGATCTATAGAGGCAGGTTTACTTAGAGTGTTGTTCTTGTGTTATACAGGATAAATTGTCTATCAACCAAACTGGGAATAGTTTTCTCCAAACTGGGAATATTTTTTAAAAGGAGATTCTAATTCAGGAATTCTGGAGTGGGGCCAGAGTTGTTGTTCTTTAACAAGCTCACTTCTAACTGAATCTCAGGTTCATGAATGGCATTGTGAGTAGCACAGAAGTAGAAGAGCCAGGTAGGGCTTCTCTGGTGGCTCAGCTGGTAAAGAATCTGCCTGCAATGTGGGAGGCCTCGGTTCGATCCCTGGGTTGAGAAGATCCCCTGGAGAAGGGAACAGCTACCCTCTTCAGTATTCTGGCCTGGAGAATTCCATGGACTGTATAGTCCATGGGATTGCAAAGACTTGAACAGCCAGGTAAGAAGTCATAGTTAATATTGAACTGTACATGTTTTACAGATTTTACAGGTTTAATAGAATAGTAAGCATAGAAAAAAACAGTCTTGTTGATATTTAGTATATACCATATATCTTTCTAAAAGTTTTTACATAGTCTTGAATGAGCCACATAAATAATTTAGATCAATAATATTGCTGTAACAGTTATTTTAGAATATTTTGTCAGGTATTCAGTAAATGGTAGAGCTTGGGTTTTCTTTAGTTGATATGGACTAGAATTTATTTTTAAAAAACACATTTTTTTCTGTCTTCTAACTTTATTGAGGTTTTCAATGGCTACGTCAAGGATCTCTCTTGGTAAATGTCAGACTGCACTTGAAAACATCTTTTGATATTTGTTCTAAGATAAGACAATTCCACATTGATAAGAGAACAGACTCTATGATTTCAAAACCTTTAGACCATGAAATTTTTGTACCTTGTTTTATGTACTGAGATATGTTCCAGTTGGAGAAGAAAATGGCAACCGACTCCAGTATTCTTGCCTGGAGGATAGAAGAGCCTGGGAGGCTACAGTCCATGGGGTCACAAAGAGTCAGATACAACTGAAGTGACTTAGCACATATGTTCCAGTGTCTCCTAGTTTACAGGCTATTGGAAGTCAAATAGAATTTGTATCCTACTGTTGTGTACAAATTATATAAATCTTAATTATGTTGAACTGGTTCATGGTGCTTTTCAGGTCTAACTATATCCTTCTACTTTTAGAAATTAAATTAAATAAACTTTAATAAATCATAATCCATTCATTTTAGAATGAATATTCCATTAACTTTGGAGAGCTTGATATTGAAACTCCAACTAAAAATCTTAATTTATCTACTTAAAAAGACAAATGTATTATATAGTGGAACTATATGTAACTTTCTTCTGTGTTGTACATGTCTCCTGTAAATGTGTTATCATACTTTCATAGTACAAAAAAAGAAAAAGAACAGAGAAATATACAGAGACAACTCTAATAAATGTGTAGACAAGTGTAGGTAATTGGGAAGAACATAGTCCAAAAATGGATCAAATAGGTTAACATTTCCACGCACACACCTACACTAACATGGGAACTACATACATTTTAAAAGTGATAAAAAGTATTCAATTCAATAAAATCAAGATTATTTTTCACTGGTTAAATCTCATCATTTTTTGTGGATGATAATCTGTATTTTTAAAATACACTAACATGCAAACACACATACCAATATGAAATAAATTAGGACTCTAAATTAGAGTCCTTTATTTCTTTTGAAATCTGTATCACTTGTGTTGAGCTATATTTTAGAAATTTGACATAGTTGCACAAACATTAGGAATATGATTATGGTAAGTGCTTTGGAAAATAAAAAGAGGTGATAAGATCATGTCTGAGATATGAGGGTGGAGTGTAACGGAAACTACCGGACCTGGGCTTGAGTGAGGAAACCTCCACTCCCAAAATCCAATATCCCCACTAAACACAGGTGTGTTCATTATTCAAAGCAAAGGTAGACTAAGAAGGTGCGGATTTCCACCATAATTGGTGGCTTGTGCAGGTCCCTCCCTAAATCATCCTAAATCTTTATTAAAGGTAAAGAGAAAAAAAATGTGAACATCGTAATGCTGGAATCTCACAGAAGTACCTGATCAAGGTTACATGCAGTGTAATGGGATAAATGGTAGCAGTGATCTGAATTGACCCTGAAAAATGTCAGTTTCTAAAAATTTCACTTCATATATACCTCCCCAGTTCTGTATCCTATGAGTATATTTTAACAGCAAGTCATTTTAATAATATAGACACTGCACTATTATTTTTTGTTTCAAAATTATCTGAAAAATTATGGATCACTGAGATCATTCTATTTATAACTGCATTTTCTTTCTGTTCTAAAGAGCTGAAGTTGCATCCAGATGTAAACTCATCACTGCATTTCCTCTACTTCCCTAAGAGCCCAACACCAAACCACATCCCCATGGAATCTGGGATACCAGTGCCTCTCAGTGTTGATCTCTCACAAAGGGAATATATTCTCCAGTTGAAAGTCACTAATTCACTTTGAGAACTCATCACTAATTCACTCTGAGAATTCATTTTCTATAGAAAGCTGGGATACAGACAATGAAGAAAAGGCTCTGGGACATCAGGGAGAAGAGCTGGTCTTCACTATTGTAGGAAAAAGTAAATAGTTGAAAACAAACATCCCAGGCCAAAAAAAATATGAGTAGAGAATTAAAGGTTTGTAGGTTCTCTCAGTCCAGGCATTTCAGCAGGAAAACCAGACACAGCCCCAGACCCAGGACAGGACATGTACTTGAGAAGCTGCCATTTCCTCCTCTTCTTCCTCCTGCTCTGTCTTCTCTGGGGATGTTATGTAGCAAACGCACCTCTACATCTTGAGAAAATAGCTTCAAAGGCATCCGCACAGCTCTATAACCTGCAACCACCGCAACTACAGACAGAAGGACCTTGAAAAGCTGAAAAGACCCACCTCTCCTGTCCTGTCTCAGGAGAGATTCAGCAACAATCACTTCCTACCTGGAGACCAGCCTGTGAACTTATTTCTTGATTGTTCTCTCCTTAGAGAGAGCTCCTCACCCTGAGCTCACACAGACCGTGTGAGCTGACTGACTTCCCCGGTCCAAATCCAGCTAGGCCAACCCTGCTGCCTCTCCTGATTGAAGCTGGGCCTCAGCTCTCACAAATGGATCAGGAGCCACGTCCTTAACCCAGGCCTCCCCTTAGAAGCCCCTGGAGCACTTCCTACAAACCACACTGATGCTCCCACAGGACCAACAAAGAAATCTGTAGGGAGGGCACCGGGGAGGTTATCGCTTAACACTGGTCACGTGATCCTGATAGGAAACCAGGTGGAAACCACTTGACCAAATATTCTTTCTGAACCAGTTCAGTGTATACAATCCCTTGAGGTCAGGTCCCCACTCTAAGAAGTTATGAATCTGCAGGTCTGAAGTGGGGCCATGAAATGAGTCTTTAGCAAATTCCCTGTTTGTTCTGATGTTTCTCCCTCACAACCCACATTAAGGAGCCCTGAGGTCGAGCCCTTACACTCAGCACACCTGAGACTTCTCTGTGGGGTAGGGTTTAGGGAAGGGATTTCTTAGGAAGGTCAAGGCGAGAACCAGGCACAGAAAGAGGCAGTAATTGGGATTCAGGCCTTTCTAAGTGACCCTGAGTGAAGTGCTGTGGGCTCCCCAGGCCAAGCGTGGATGGTCCATTCAAACCAAAAAGACCAGGATTCTAGTGAGCGCTGTGAGGGTGTCATTGAAGGGGGACCTGTGAAGTAGACCCTGGGGTTCAGTAAGACTGCTGGTCTCAAGGAAAGGGGTCACCTAGTGCAGGTGCTCACAGGACTGGCTGGTGTGAGTTCAAGGACCTGCAGGCTGCCTGCTCCCCAGATAGATGCTGAGGCAGCAACAGCATGGAGCAGTTCAGGTAGACTCTCAACAGTACTCTGTATGATCCTTCTTATTAGAATCATCAGAATGTCCCCGCAGTTACAGAGAGGGAAAAAGATACAGTGTGGAAAAGGTGCAAAATATATGACGTTATTAGAGATTTAAAGCCAGTAAGGAAATTAATTTCTACAGATGCCATGTCTCTGTGCTACCAAATAGTTTACTGTTGTTATCTCTTCCCTGAAACCTTTAATAAGGTGGGAGAGATTAATGGTGGTGGTGGGTTAACACTTCATTAAAATAAAAAATAAAAACCATTCACTTTTTATTAATTAGCATGTCTTAATTTCACACATAGTTGAAATAAAACATTTTACAATTCACTGTGTGATCATTGATTAAAATACAAATTACAGGTGTAGAGAAAGCTATTTATTTTCCTGATATAACAATCCGAGAATTGTGATTTCTGTGATTGACAAAGCAGAAGCTAGTAAACAGACATACACTAATTATATGACTTTTTCAGGAAGGGTTTCCCATACATTTCTAGTTTATCACAGAAGCTGTCTTTATTTCAACGTTGTCAACTAAAGTTCATGACTTCTAGGGATATTATAAACATAACATCAATATTTCAGTTAGCTGTCACTGTGTTCTCCTCACAAATCAAGTGACATAACTATTGAAAATTTAGAACCAATCTGTCTTACTTTAATACATGAAAAGATTCCATGATCACTTACATCATGGTGACCTCCAAGGATATTTGACACGAATCACAAACACCTCCAGTTAGACGTTCATTGTACATTTTACATTACGGTGTCCATCTTCTAATGGAGAATAGATATAAATGGTTGCAACACAATATAGAAGGGCTTCTCTTCTCTGAAGCACAAACCATCAAAAACCTACATTTGCATACACACTAGAAACGAAGCATAGTATGGATTATTTGAGAGTTGAATGACATTCATTTTGGTTTTCAAATAATTTCAAATTATGTCATTATAAACAAGGGTGCTGCTGTTGCTGCTAAGTTGCTTCAGTCGTGTCCGACTTTGTGCGACCCCATAGACAGCAGCCCACCAGGCTCCGCGGTCCCTGGGATTCTCCAGGCAAGAACACTGGAGTGGGTTGCCATTTCCTTCTCCAATGCATGAAAGTGAAAAGTGAAAGTGAAGTCACTCAGTCATGTCCAACTCTTCGAGACCCCATGGACTGCAGCCTACCAGGCTCCTCCGTTGCGGGGAGCTGCCCATGAGAACGGGGTCCTTTGTCCGAAGGACACAGCTCTGGGAGCTGCCTCAGTCCTTGAGGGTTTGCTTGCAAACATAGCTCTCTGTCCCACCACCCCAGAGATTAGGCGCTTATTTACTGCAGGCACCTGGAGTTCTGTGCAAACTTCTCACGCACAGGGAAATGTTATCTGGTGTAAGAAATAATAACAGGGAGCCATTCCCATGCTCTCAAGATTTCTTGTGACTGTTTGTAAGATGTATAGGCCAACCAAGAAAAAATGTCAACTGTCTTGTCTTTCTCACGCTTTTCTGTATAAATATAAGATGCTGAATAAAGTTGGTGTCAGACTGCGTCCCTTCGTGGAGCCGTGTCTGAACCTCTCGACCCCATCTTTGTTGTAGTCTCTTGCTTTAGTTTCTTTCTTAGCCCCGCCGTGCACGTTCTCGGGACCTGATCAACTTTGCCGGCTGGCACCGGCTGGTGGCGCCCAAAACAGGGACTCGAGAATTGGAGCGCGACGACGGCTGCTGCCCGCCAAGATTGAGGTAAGTAAAGAGGAATTCCTAATTAATTAAAGTAAAGGGCAGGGAGGGTGATTGTCGAGAGTAATAAATCATGGGACAAGGCAATAGCCGCCAGTTATTTGTACATATGTTGAAAACTATGTTAAAAGGTAGGGGAATTCATGTACATAAGTTACAGCTAGAGAAGTTTTTACTTTTTATAGAAGAGGTTTGTCCCTGGTTTCCAGAGGAAGGAACAGTTAGTCTGGAAACTTGGAAAAAGGTAGGAAAATAATTGCAGACATATTATTCCTTACATGGTCCCAATCGTGTTCCTGTGGATGCTTTTTCTTTGTGGACTCTCAGAAGAGACTATCTGGATCCTGAACATGAGGGACATAAAATTCAAATGGCTCTCAGGGATTCCACGGGACCCGAAGTTGCAGAGCCTTCTGCCCCTCCACCTGAGCCGCTTTATGCTGTGCCTGAGGGAACAGCTTGTAAGGCTGGAGGGAGTGATGATGTGTTAAGCTCTGATGAACAGGAAGAGTTAAATGAACAAGCGGCTCAGTACCATAGAGAGGATATGCCTTGGGAGATGATGGTTAACATGCAATCCCCCTCGGGAAAAGGGGAATTAAAGCATTCAGGGCTTTCTGAAGAACAGCTGGAGAATTTAATTCAGAAGATTGTTATAGCAGTAAAAAAGGATGCACAGGGAGACTCCCACTCCAGCCAGCCTGAGCCTCCAGCACAGCCTCCCTCGGTTCTTGCTGGACTCGATCCACCTCCGCCTTTTGTAGAACTGCGAGAGCTTATATCTATCCCTGCTTCTTTGCCCGGTGAAAACATAAAAATTAAAAGTGAGATATTATTATCTCCTCTTCAACAAGCAATTAAAGGAGCTAATGAAGAAGGAGAACATATTCCTGGGTTTTCAGGAATCTATCCAGTGTTTGAAAATGCTCAACAGCAGAGGTATAATGAGCCGCTGCCCTTGAAGCAACTGAAAGAGTTAAAAATGGCTTGTGCACAATACGGCCCGACTGCTCCATTTACTCAGGCTATTATAGAGGCTTTAGGAAATCAAAATCTGCCACCTAATGATTGGAAACAGGTTGCTCGGGCTTGTTTATCTGGAAGAGATTATTTACTATGGAAATCTGAGTTTGCTGAGCAGTGTGGGATCACGGCCGATATCAATCGGTGACAGGGACTGAACACCACTTATGAAATGATGGTGGGAGAGGGAGAATATCGAGACACTAATAGTCAACTTAATTATTTGCCTGGAGCCTACCCTCAGATTAGTGCTGCGGCTCTACGAGCATGGAAAAAGCTTCCAAATTCTGGTAAAAAGACTGAAGATTTATCTAAAATTCGCCAGGGGCCAGATGAACCATATCAGGATTTTGTTGCCCGCCTGCTTGAGGCAATTGGTAAAATGATAGGGGATGAGCAGGCGGGGATGGTGTTAACTAAACAGCTTGCTTATGAGAATGCCAATTCGGCTTGTCAAGCTGCCCTGAGACCTTACAGGAAAAAGGGAGGCTTATCTGACTATATATAGATTTGTGCTGATATCGGCCCTTCATACGTTCAAGGCATAACTTTGGCCGCAGCATTACAAGGAAAGACAGTCAAAGAAGTACTGTATCAACAACAAAAGTGGGATAAAACTAGTGGTCGGCTTCGAGTCCCTGGCTCTGGCTGCTTTTCTTGTGGCCAGATGGGTCATCAGGCCACCCACTGCCTGCAGAAGCAGGCCGGAGACCTGCTCAAACCCCTAACCTTTGTCCTAGGTGTAAGAAAGGCAAACACTGGGCGAAGCATTGCCGTTCTAAAACTGACTTAACAGGGAAAGCCACTTCCTCCGGTCTCGGGAAACTGGGTGAGGGGCCAGCCCCAGGCCCCGAAACAATGTTATGGGGTGATGCAAAATCTGACCAAATTGGAGACGCTTCAAGGCCAAAACGCAGAACTGTTACCGAGTTGTTCAGAGCAACTGCAGGGAGTGCAGGATTGGACCTCAGTTCCTCCACCCACACAGTATTAACTCCAGAAATGGGCATGCAGGCTTTGCCAACTGGAATTTTTGGCCCTCTTCCGAAGAACACTATGAGCCTCCTATTGGGGAGAAGCAGTACTACGATGAAAGGTTTATTAGTAGCCTCTGGAGTCATAGACTCTGATTATATGGGTGAAATAAAAATTATGGCCCATTCACCACAGGGCATAACAGTAATACAATCTGGTCAACGTGTTGCTCAATTAATTCTACTTCCTACAATTCCAGTTGGAAAAGCCATTAAGCAAGAACGAGGATCCCGAGGTTTTGGGTCTTCAGACGCTTATTGGATTCAGGCCATTAATAACAGCGCCCTGAGCTTCTACTGTATATTCAAGAAAAGCCTTTTAAAGGTATTTTGGATACTGGTGCAGATGTTTCTGTCATATCTCAAAAACATTGGCCTGATGAATGGCCTAAGCAGGTTGTAATTTCTACTCTGCAACGCATTGGGCAATCACATGACCCAGAACAGAGTTCAACCTTTTTAAAATGGAGGGACGAAGAAGGACATGAAGGACATTTTCAACCTTATGTTTTGCCAGGACTGCCGGTTAATCTATGGGGAGAGATGTTATGATGAATATGGGGGTATATCTTTATAGTCCAGATAAAAAGATTAGTAATCAATTGTTAGACCAAGGCCTTTTGCCCCATCAGGGGTTGGGGATACATTCACAAGGGCCTTTACAACCCCTGATCCCTGCAGTTAAGAATGATAGAAAAGGCATAGGATGTTTTTAGGAGGGGTCATTGATCGTCCTGCAATCCATGCTGATCCGATAAAATGGAAGTCTGACGATCCGGTATGGGTTGATCAGTGGCCCCTATCAGTAGAAAAGATCACGGCCGCCAATCAGCTTGTGCAGGAACAGCTTGCTCTCGGCCATATTACCCCCTCAAATTCACCTTGGAATTCACCTATTTTTGTCATTAAAAAGAAAACAGGTAAATGGAGGCTATTACAAGATTTACGAAAGGTTAATGAAAGGTTAAGGGGAATTGATGGGCCCCCTTCAGCCGGGGTTGCCTACCCCCATGGCCATTCCAAAAAATACTTACAAAATTATTATTGACTTAAAAGACTGCTTTTATACTATTCCCCTTGCCACTAATGACTGTCAAAGATTTGCTTTTAGTGTCCCTTCTACAAATTATAAAGAACCTATGAAAAGATATCAGTGGCAAGTTTTACCTCAGGGAATGGCTAATAGTCCTACTCTCTGCCAGAAATTTGTTGCTCAAGCTTTAAAAACCACTAGGTCCTCGTACCCCCAAGTATATATTATTCATTATATGGATGATATTCTTTTGGCATATCAAGATGAGGAGTTGCTATTAAGAACATTCGCTTATATGCAAACTGCATTACAGGATTATGGTTTGATTATCACAACAGAAAAGGTGCAACGCTTCCCCCCTTATGCTTATTTGGGGTTTTTTCTGGAAAAGGAATGGTTTCGAGCTCAGAAGATAGAAATTCGTAAAGATAATCTGGTTACCTTGAATGATTTCCAAAAACTGTTAGGAGATATTAATTGGATAAGACCTTACTTGAAGCTAACTACAGGGGAAATGAAGCCTCTTTTTGATATTCTGAAGGGTGATCCTGATCCAACTTCCCCCCGAACTCTGACTCTGGAGGGAAGGCAAGCCTTAGATACAGTTGAACAGGCCCTGTCTAAACAACAAGCTACTTATTGCGACTATACTCAAGAATGGGGTTTATATATTCTTCCTACTAAACATGCTCCTACAGCAGTCTTATTCCAAGGATTGCCTTTAAGATGGCTTCATTTGCCTGCTTCTCCCTCTTGGGTATTAACCCCCTATTATGATTTGGTTGCTGCCCTAATAGCTCTTGGGTGGTCAGAATCCACTGTATATCTAGGAAGAGACCCACATTTTATATGTGTTCCATTTTCTAAAATTCAGCAGGACTGGCTGTTTCAGTTTAGCGACAATTGGGTTATTGCCTTAGCTGGTTTTAGTGGACGGCTTGATAATCATTATCCCTCAGATAAAATTTTGCAATTTGCTCACTATCACCAATTTCTCTTCCCCAAAATCATTGTTTCTCAGCCCCTTGCTGACGCCCTAACTGTATTTACTGATGGCTCTTCAAATGGAATGGCTAGTTTGATTATACAGGACAATACTACCACCTGGCGTACTAATTATAAGGTCTGCTCAAGAAGTAGAACTATTTGCCGTTTTTCAGGCTCTATTACAAATTTCTGCTCCATTTAATTTATATTCTGACAGTCAATATATCATAAGAGCCTTAAACACTATTGAGACTGTTCCATTTACTGGTACCCTGAATTCTACTATCCAAACTCTTTTTCGTGATATACAACATTTAATTTGTTCCAGAGTTAATAAATGCTATTTTGGTCATATTCGTGCTCACTCTGGGCTTCCTGGACCTTTAGCACGAGGCAATGCTTTGGCTGACGAAGCTACACGTATGATATTTCCTTCATTGGAACAAATGGCAAAAACTTCTCACAGCTTACACCATCAAAACAGCAATAGCTTAAGACTTCAATTTGGCATTACTCGAGAAGCTGCCGGATTGTTAAGCAGTGTCAAACATGTCCTCAATTTTTTAGCGTCCCCCATTATGGAGTTAATCCTCGAAGATTGTTGCCAAACGATATATGGCAAATGGATGTTACCCATATTCCTGAATTTGGTAAACAAAAATTTGTTCATGTTACTATTGACACCTTCTCCGGCTTTTTCATGCCTCTCTACAATCTGGAGAAGCTAGCAAACATTGTATAGCTCATTGCATTAAATGTTTTGCTGTTATGGGAACCCCTAAAACCATAAAAACAGACAATGGTCCAGGATACACTGGAAAAAGTTTTCAACTATTTTGTACGCAATTGTCTATCTCACATAAAACAGGTATCCCTTATAATCCTCAAGGTCAAGGAATCATTGAACGGGCACATCAAACTCTCAAACATCAATTGCAAAAACGAAAGAAGGGGGAATTGTATCCCAATACCCCCTCCAACTCTCTAAACCATGCTTTATTTGTTCTAAATTTTTTACAATTGGGTATAAGTGCCGTTCAGCAGCACAGCGATTTTGGAACTTTGATGCACATACAATAAGACCTAAAGTCTTTTGGAAATACCCCCTTGTGGGAAAATGGTACGGACCAGATCCAGTACTCATCTGGGGACGAGGGCATGTTTGTGTTTTCCCACAGGATGCCGAAGCGCCGCGCTGGCTGCCGGAAAGGTTGGTACACACGGCGGAGACGATCTCTAGCAAACCAGATGAGGAGATTGACGATTCAAGAGCATGATGAATTACCATCTCTGCAACAACTTCAGGCATTGATGCGAGAGGCACAGAATCGTGTTGCTGTGCAGGGCGATCCGATATCGCCTTTAAGCTTCCTGATAACCTTATTAATTATCTTAAATCAGATTAACACTGCACACTCTGAAGAACATTCAAGTGCTTACTGGGCTTATTTTCCCGACCCGGTGGGCTGGGAGGGTCGGTCTATTCCCATATACACTAATGATACTGTGGCTTTGGGTGGTTTTTCAGATAAACATATTATTCCTAATCAAGTTAATTTCTCTTACCATGGAGTGTTTGATCGCTTACCTATTTGTCTGTCTAGATATTTTAATTCAACAGGATGTCTTTTTGTTAGGGAGTCCGGATATGCTGATTATGACAATGGTTGGAGCCTGTATATTCCTGGAGTAACGGAAGAATCTGGAATTCCTCAATGTCGTAATGGAACTGGTCCTTTAGATATCCCTTTCTGCGACTTTTGGAACAAGGGGAAGGGTCACTGCTGCACCATGGAAACTGTGTCGAGATGGAACTGCTACAGTTTATAACATATTTGGGACAAATGAGTCATTGTGGGACTGGTCTCCAGACTCGGCCCGAAACCCTGGAGCTCAAGATAATAGGAACTTTGCATCCCGTATTTGGATCTTGGTGGCTCTAAAGTGTTCCAAACAGAAATCTGGAAACTAGCTGCCGCCCTTGGATGTGAGGGTTCCTACCTTCAGGTGGGATCAAAAGTGAGACACGGTTATTTGTGGAATCTCACCATGAGATACCCTCGTGCATGTGTGCCTCACCCTTATGCTTTACTAGTAGGATCTGTAAAAATACAACCTGGTTACGAAATTATAATGTAACTTGTAACAATTGTACTTTGACTAACTGTGTTAGGGGAATTACTAATCAAACTAGGGTTCTAGTCTTAAGACACCCTGCTTTTGTTATGGTTCCTGTAAAGATTAATGGGTCTTGGTATGATGAAAGGGGACTTGAACTTTGGAGAGAAGTAGAGGGTGCTTTAATGCGTTATCACAGGGGAATAGGGTTAATAATTCTGGGATTTGTAGCTTTGGTAACTCTTATTGCTTCCTCGATTACTGCAGCCCTGTCCTTGGCACAATCAGTGCAAACTGCAACTTTTGTTAATAATCTGGCCCAAAATGCATCCGTTGCCCTGGGGACTCAAGAAGATATTGACAAAAAGCTAGAGGATTGATTGAATGCCCTTTATGATGTTGTAAAATTTGTAGGTAAAGAGGTTCAAAGTATAAAGTTGAGATTACGAGTACAATGTCATGCTGATTTTCGATGGATCTGTGTTACTCCCAAAAAATATAATGGTAGTATAACTGCTTGGGATAAGGTGAAAGCTCATTTAGAAGGTATTTGGCATAATGAAAATATTTCCTTAGATTTGCTGCATCTACATCAGGAAATAATGAACATTGAAAATGCACCCAGACCTGATTTGGATGTTGCAAAAAGAGCTGAGTCTTTTGTTAAAGAACTTTTTCGACATGTACCTACTGTCAATAGTATTTGGTACTTGGGAGCAGCCATAGGAGGACTATTCTTAATAATTTTAACTGTTTTATTTCTTGCACCTTGTTTAATTAAAAGACTGATTGATGATCTATGGATGATAAAGGCTTCCATCTATGGAAATGGTCTGCGGTTAAAGGAACATAAGCATGCGCCTATATAAAAAGAAAGGGGGAGATGCGGGGAGCTACCCGTGAGAACGGGGGTCCTTTGTCCGAAGGACACAGCTCTGGGAGCTGCCTCAGTTCTTGAGGGTTTGCTTGCAAACATAGCTCTCTGTCCCACCACCCCAGAGATTAGGCGCTTATTTACTGCAGGCACCTGGAGTTCTGTGCAAACTTCTCACGCACAGGGAAATGTTATCTGGTGTAAGAAATAATAACAGGGAGCCATTCCCATGCTCTCAAGATTTCTTGTGACTGTTTGTAAGATGTATAGGCCAACCAAGAAAAAATGTCAACTGTCTTGTCTTTCTCACACTTTTCTGTATAAATATAAGATGCTGAATAAAGTTGGTGTCAGACTGCGTCCCTTCGTGGAGCCGTGTCTGAACCTCTCGACCCCATCTTTGTTGTAGTCTCTTGCTTTAGTTTCTTTCTTAGCCCCGCCGTGCACGTTCTTGGGACCTGATCGACTTTGCCGGCTGGCACCGGCACTCTGTCCATGGGATTTTTCCAGGCAAGAGTTCTGGAATGGGTTGCCATAACAAGGGTACATCGCTAATAATCCTCACTTTCTAAGCATCACCCCTCCCTCTCAGGAGCCAAACTAAACCACTCAGTCACTGATTGGCTGGGAGGCGGGCCCATGCAGTCGCTGATTGGCTGCCGGATATATGCTTATGTCACACGCTCAGGAGGCACGCAGCCAGGATCTAGGGTGGTTCCCACACAGCCTTCTTTTTGTAGACACGTGGGTCGTCGTGGGGCCTCACGAGGCCTCACGGGGCTGCACTCCGCCTGCTGGCTCTTCTGTCAGTTGTTGAGTGGAGAACCTGCGCTGGCACTGGCCGAACTGGGCTTCCATGAGAGTAGGGCATCTCTGTCAGTCACTGTGACCCTTAGACAGTTAGGCGGCCGGAGGTGGGTGAGCCCTCCCAAGGTGGCTGTCCGGCCTGAGAGGCCCCCGGGGCCAATTCTGGATCAGGTTGGGAGGCTTCCTGAAAGCCAGCTCACCAGCTAGCCAGTCAGTTCACCGGAGCCTGTCTCTGTATTCGTCAGCCTGCCACCAAGTGGGTCACCCGGTCAGCCTGAAGAGCAGCCAGGGGATCACCAATCTGCCAATAAGACCGTCAGTCTCTATGTCAACGGCGGATCAGGCTAGTGCCCTGATGAGTCTGCAGTGAGTCCTCTCATAAATCATTTAATCAGATAATACACCCCCTTCACAGCCTGCCCTGTTAATCAGTCCAATTAGGCTCCTTGTAAATCAGCTTCCTAATAAGCTAATCCCCCTACCAGGCACTCAGTCATTAGTCACACAGTTATCTTGCGTGTAAACCAGCTAATCGGTTTCACTGTTAGTCCTTGATTTCTCTTGAAAATTCGTTTTCCAGGCTCCTAAATAGGTCAGTCATCCAAAAGTCAGTCCCGCCCTTACCAAGTCTGGAAAGGTCACTGCATCTCTTGCACTCTGCTTTGGAAATATACAGACAGAGGTGTGCTGAGGTCAAAGAACCGTTTGGGGCCCTTGGAACCAGAGACAAAGGTGAAATTGAGAGGAGAGGTGATGGATGAAGGGAAATAGAAGGAAAGGGGAAAAGAGGGTGCATGAAGAGTCACTCAACTCACCTCTAAAAGGCTGGCAGAGAGGAGCAAGAGGAAATCAGAATTTTAGAGCTTGGCTGATCATTACATCTCAAACAGTCAAGCTCACTCATATTATAGATGAAGAAATAAAAGGAGGGACTTCCCTTGTGTTCCAGTGGCTAAGACTCTGTGCTTCCAATGGAGGGAGGCTCCGTTCGATCCCTGGTCAGGGAACTAGATCCCATGAGCCACAACTAAGATGCCATGGAGTCAAATAGATAAATATAGATTAAAAAAAAAAAAAAAAAAAACAGAGAGGGTAAAATAGTTGACCAAGGTTCTTTAGTGATTTACTGGGCAAGCCTCGGCCAGGACCCAGACAGGGCTCATCCCAACACCCAAATGCAGTTTTAAATTGGAGAAAGGAAAAGGGAATAAAAATGGCAGTGCAAAAAGGGAATGGCTGTAGGGTGTGAAGAAGAGAAAATACTATCATTTCAGCCCAGAATCTATCCTCAGTACAGTAAGGATCTCCAGAGCTGCCACCCTGGGCTAAGCCATCATCACACTTTCTGACTGGCTGCATGGTCTCCCACTGGTCTCTGTGCTTTCGCTCGAGCCCCTGATGTGGTCCATTTTCCACACAGCAGCCAGAGGGAACTCAAAACCAAATTAATCGGTTTACAGTCACACCTCTTAATACACTCCAATGGAATTGCATTCATATTCCTCTTGTGCCTTTTAGGAGGTGAGCCCACCTGGTATCTGACCTTGTCTCATGCCAGTCTCCCGCACCCCTCACTGCACTTCAGCAGCTCGCTTTTTTCTCTCTTAACCATGCTAAACTCCTCAGCTTTGCAGTTGCTGTTCCCTCAACCTGCAATTTTCCTTCCCCCAGCATGGCCTGGCTTTCCTTCCTCTGGGTTTCTGCTCAAATGTCACTTCCTCCAAGAAGCCTTCATTGACCACCCTACTAAACTCTTTCCCAATGTCCCCCATCCCATAATTCCTATCGTGTTTGTCCTGGGTTCTTTTCCTTCATTGTATTTACAGTTATCAAGTTATGCTCACCATCAGCTTGGTTTTTGAGGACAGGGATTGTGTCATTCTTGCTTACTGCTAAAACCCTAACATAGTCCCTGGCATAAAGGAGATGCTCAAACATGTTGGTTGACTGAAAGAATGAATGAAGAGTGCCATCACCAAGGCATGTGCTCCTTGGGACTTCTCTGGTGGTCCAGTGGTTAGGACTCTGTGCTGCTGATGTAGGGGGCCCAGGTTTGATCCCTCCTGGGGGAACTAAGATCCCACATGCTGGCTGTGTGTCATGGCCAAAAACAAAAACGGCGTGGTGCTTCTTGAGAAAGGTTCCTGAGAAGGGGAAGACTGCTCTTTGATGTAGAGTTTCTGTAGAGTGGTAGGGGATGGGATCAGACAAGGAAAGGGAATGGAGGGAATGGACCATGTTATGCAGAACTTTGCCTTTTACTCTTGAGTGAGATGAGAACCGTTTGGAGAGTTTTGAGAAGAGAAGGGGGCAGGATGATACTGAGGTGTTGATGGAATCCCTCCAGCTGCCATGCGGGGAGTAGCATGTACAGGACACAGATGAAGCAGCCAAGCCAATGAGAAGATCATTGCAGCCATCTTGGTGAGAGGATGGTGGTTTGGGCCAGAGTGGGAGCAGTGCAGCTGATTAGAAATGGCCAGACTTTGAATATATTTTGGAAAACAATACCAACAGGATTTTCTGACATATGAAAAGAGTAGTCAAAGTGGACTCTGAGGTCTTGATTCTTGATTTCTTCCTGAACGTGATTTTATTTGATTTAGAGACATATTTCCTAAATTTAGGTGATTGACTTTTTCCTTTTTATGACATGAGGGCTGTGTTGCTGCATGTGTTCTCAGTCTTGTTCAACTCTTTTCAACCCCATGTACTGTAGCCCACCAGGCTCCTCTGCCCATGGGATTCTCTGGGCAAGAATACTGGAGTGGCTTGACATTTCCTTCTCCAGTGGAGCTTCTGATGCAGGGATCAAATCCACGTCTCTTGCATTGGCAGAAGGATTCTTTGCCTCTGAGCACCTGGGAAGCCCTGAGAATAGGGCAGTGCTGTTTAAACATTTAATAGTAATTTGTACAGTACCCATAGTGCCAGTTGGCCAGAGAATTTGGGGGAGCTTATAATCTCTACACTCTTGAAAGTTGGTGTGGAAAAAGAGAAACGAGTTTTAAATTCATCTCTAACTGTATTTGCTCAGCAACTCTGGGAAAATTACTTATTTGTCTGAGTTTCCATTTTCTCCTCTGTGAAGAGGAAATCATAACACTTAATTCCATAGGGCTTGTGGAAATAAACGAAAATCACCCAAATGAGAACAAACAGGCTATTGATTCAGACTTGCTGTAGTGAGAGAGCCAGCCACCACCATTTGCATTCGGCAAAGACTACGAAGCCGGGCAGGGCAGTGGGAGTCCTTTAGAGTGGAAAAAAGTGAAGGAGTGGTCAGCAGTGTTGGGAGACGATTTTAATCATGAGAAAGATGGAGGGTTAGCAACTTCTGTGGTTGGATTGGAAAGCATATTTGGTTTTCTTTGGTTGGTTCTGAGCTGGAAACAGTAAATAATAAGGAACCTGATACTTACGGGGCAAACTCTGACTGTTCTAGGCTAACTGTCACTGCAGTAGTGGTTTGGTTTCTTGGGACTAGTTGCTGGTAATTGAGGACCAGAGTCATGTATGTCATACGGATGAGACTTGAGGGTCGTATGTAGTCTGGCTCTTTTTTCTGTATATTCAGCCTCTCAGGTTGTTGACGGGGATGTAAATGAGACTATGTGTATGTGAAATTGACAGTCAGACACATAGTAAACAATAAATACTAGTTGAAGTTAAAGGTTTTTAAAATCTCATTATGGCCTAATTAGGTGATTCTTTCTTTTTTTCCACTTACTAATCCATCTTTGCTTCCCAGTGGCTCAGCCTGCAATGCAGGAGATGCCAGTTGGATCCCTGGTCGGGGAACTAAGATTCCACATGCCACGAGGTGCAGCCAAAACAAAAATAAATAAAATAAAACTTTTACATAAATGAAATGATCAATTTTTCATTTCTCCTCTGTCCATGGAATTCTCCAGGCAAGAATACTGGAGTGGGTTGCCATTCTTCTCCAGGGGATCTTCCTGACCTAGGGATCGAACCCGGTTCTCCCACATTGCTGGCAGATTCTTTACAGAACTGTATAAAAATGGTATATAAAAGAGCATGCACCTACCATCCAGCTTAAAATTTAAAACACTCACCCTTTGTACCCCTTCCCCAACCATATCTCCCACTAAAATCTAGCAATCGCTGCTACCTTGAATTCAGCACACATCATTCTATGTAGTAAGGAAGTTAATGGAGCCCAAAGAGAGGTCTGGCCTTTGCCCTTGGATTCCAGGAGGTATAATCTCTAAACCCTGGGAAGTCCTGCCTGATGGAGAGTCTCTGTTTGCCTGAGGTCCTGGCGTCACACTGAAGAGTCTTCAGCTGTGATTAAGGGCAGGAGCTGGCCGCACAAGACAGTTTAACAACGTGATTTCCAGTGGGGTTTTTGGATCCTGTGGTACCAGTTCATCTTCAGAAGGAGCAGGAAAATAAAATCTGCCACAAGGTCCAATAAAAACTCTGCTCACAGAGTTTAGGAGAGCTTCTCTGGTTGTCAGTCTTCTGGGCCTGTTGTCAGACATTAACTCCAGAACAGTTAAGTTGCTCTGTCTCTGACTCCTCGGGGAGAGGAGAACAGGAAGCTGTCTGGCTGGAACTTTCCCAGACTCTGCCTTCTGTGCTCCTTCTCTTGGCAGATTCTAATCTGTGTCCTTAGTTGCAAAAAACAGTAACCTAAAACAGCTTTCAGTGAATTCTAGAAGTGGATTCTTTTTGTTTCCTATTTTTGGCTGAACCCTGCAGCATATGGGATCTTGGTTCCCTGACAAGGGATTGAACTCATGACCCCTGCATCAGAAGTGCTGAGTCTTAACCACTGGACCACAAGGGAAGTCCTGTGAATTCTGGGAGTACTTCCAGTGAATTATCAAATCTGAGGGTAGTCTTGAGGGCCCCCAAACTTTCAATAGATGTCAAAAACGAGGGGCTTTTAGGGACCCCTGCAATCTGCAGTCACTGTCAGGAATGAGGCATCTTGCAGACCGTTCCCTAGCTTTGCTGCTGGCATAGAAATGAAATCCACTAGAGCAAACAGGACCCACTGAAGCACATCATTTGGGAAAAGGAAGGATATGAGGACACGAGATGATGACTCTGATTCCTGGGTGGCCCCAGGGTTACTCAAGGGTTGCTGAAATACAACTGTTCTGTAATTAGTTACAGGAGGTTAAGGGTTACCTTTTTTTTTTTTTTAATGATGGATACAACATCCAAGAAGTTGACCCACTGGATGCATAAGAAAATGCAACATAACAAGAACAAGCTAAATGCATGATCCTGGGTTATTTTTATCTGTAATAGCTAACATGAAAGAAAAGGAAAAGGCCGGGCTGGATCCTGACAGCCCAGTTTGGGTTCTGTCCAGCCCAAGATAAAGCTGTTAGCCTCGGGCTGCTGCTACTAAAGGGAAGCGTTCTGGTGAAACCACAGGGAGCACAAAACATTAAAGTGAGTCACCAGAGAATGAAGAAAGATGAAGGGGAGAGTCAAGTCTGACAGGGTGGAAATCTTTTAAAACAGTCCTTAAGAAATGGATAAATAGGAACTTCCCTGGTGGTCCAATGGTTAAGAATCCTCCTGACAGTTCAGAGGACAGAGGTTCCATCCCTGGTCCAAGAAGATTCCACATGTCAGAGGGGCAACTCAGCCTGTGTGCTGTAACTACTGAAGCTCGTGCGCCTAGAGCCTGTGTTCCACAACCGAGAAGCCACTGCAATGAAAAACCCACATGCTGCAAATAGAGCAAGCCCACATGCAGCAACAAAGACCCAGCCCAGCCAAAAATTAATAGATTAATTTTAAAAAAGAATTGGGATAAAGGGGACATTGATGGGGTCAAAACAAAAGTCTCAGTGCAGCACACTGGGAGACTGGGTGGACCCGTGGGAACCCTGGATCGTCCCCCAGCATTGAAGGACCTCAGTCAAGTCTGCTCTATCTACCCTTGTTTGGGGGAACTTAAAAAGCCACAAGACAGATAGGACAATGAGAAATCTGCCTGCAAATCACCTGAGGTGATGGTCCCATAACCTAATCAAGATAAAGATTCATTAAAGGGCCTGGGTTCCTTGGCCCCACTTCCAGTGGGGCACTCATAGCCATATGCACATTAGCAATAAAACAGAGACATGTTTCTGAGACTCCTTAACATGGGAGCCTCATGCTCTGTGATTCTAAAACTTGTTGTTCAGTCACTCAGTCATGTCTGACTCTTTGTGAACCCCATGAACTGCAGCATGCCAGGCTCCCCTGTCTTTCACTATCTCTCAGAGTTTGCTCACATTCATGACCATTGAGTCAATGATGCTATCTGACCACCTCATGCTCTGTCGTCCCCTTTCTCCTTTTGCCTTCAGTCTTTCCCAGCATCAGGGTCTTTTCCAATAAGTCAGCTCTTTGCATCACGTGGCCAAAGCATTGGAGCTTCAGCTTCAGTATCAGTCCTTCCAATGAATATTCAGGGTTGATTTCCTTTAGCCTTGACTAGTTTGAACTCTTTGCTGTCTACGGGACTCTCAAGAGTCCTCTCCAGCACCACAATTTGAAAGCATCAATTCTTTGGTGCTCTGCCTTCTTTATGGTCCAACTCTCCCATCTGTACATGACTACTGGAAAAACCATGGCTTTGACTATACAGACTTTTGTCAGCAAAGTGATGTCTCTGCCTTTTTGATACGCTGTCTAGGTTTGTCATAACTTTCCTTCCAAAAGGCAAGCATCTTTTAATTTCATGACTGCAGTCACCATCTGCAAAGATTTTGGAGCCCAAGAAAATAAAATCTGTCACTGCTTCCACTTTTTCTCCTCCTATTTGCCATGAAGTGATGGGAACGGATGCTAGTCAGTCCTAATAGGAGTTACAGTTGAATGGGGAAGCTATGGAAATTTAAGAATTGATGGGATTACTGTGGGAGTTAGAGGAAGATTGGAGTGTTTTAAATAGATTTCATGGAAAGTCATTGGATCTCCTCCTTTACCTCAATGTATTAATAAATAGATAACTTGTATGACTGGGAACATTTCCCCTTTCTAGTATTATTAAATAGGAGACATATAAATCCTCCCTTCAACCAAAATTGATTGGATATAATAAATGGGAACCAATAAAACTGCCCAAACCCACACAGGTTGTTAATTTGAAAAGGACAGGATGTCTGGTGGAAAAAAGAAGTTAGAAGCCCAGTGTCTGATTGGCCTATTTGGATTTTGGAGGACATGAACATATTCTACATCAGGGATTGTTGCTAGCCCCTGTCTATAAAATTACTGGAAAGAAGTCTCGGAATCCTTATGCAGACCGGAGTTTATGGCAAAAGCCAATGAGCTCCACAAAGTGGCGGCTGCTGAAATATTTTACCAGAAATGAATCGAGACCAACCCAATGTCTGAGGACATAGAATAACCCTGGAACCTGAAATACCCATGATGTCTTTGGTAATGCTTGATTAAAATGCTAATAAGGAAGGTCATGCCCAGACGTATTTCTTCATTCTGCCTCTTTCCCAGGAATTATTGCAGAATTATTGCAGAAATGGCCCAGAGAGGAAAAGCAGTTATCTGTGGTTTCCCAATGAATCAGTGTCATAGCCGCCATACTTGGCACTCAAACCCTGGGCTCCTGCTCTGAAGTCAGTGCTTTTCAAAAAAAAACAAGTGTGTGTGGGGGGAATAGTTTCAAGAAAGGTGAAATTGATGTGAACATTTTATCAATGACTATCAAACAAGTTCATTTCTAAGCTCTGCACAGGGCACAGAGGTCTGCTTGATGTTTGGATGTCAAGGGGGGAGCTGGGGTGGGGGAGGGGATGGATTGGGAGTTTGGGGATTCACAGATGCAAACTATTACAATACAGAATGGATAAACAACGAGGCCCTACTGTGTAGCACAGGGAACTATTTCAGTATCTTGTGATAACCATAAAGGAAAAGAATACAAAAGAGAATATATTATACGTATATACATGTATAATTGAATCTCTTTGCTATACAGCAGAAACTAACATTAAATCAGCTATACGTCAATTAAAAAAAGATGTGCAGAGCTAGGCTGTGCAGGGTTGGCATAGCAGCTCTCCAAGACCGTCAGGGAACTAGGCTTCTTGAATTGTTCTGCTAAAGCATCCTTAAGTGAACAATCACCATGAGTGGCTTTCTTCTTTATGGTTACCTCATGGTTGCCAAATTGCTGCTCCACATCCAGTATCACATCCATATTCTAGGAGGAAGAAGAAGGAAGAGACAGGAAAGAGGAAAGGACAGTATCAGGAAAGCAAAAACTTCCCCAAGAATCCCCAGCTCACTTCCACTAAAGCAATGTCACACGGTCCCCTCTTAAATGCAAAGGAGGCCAAAGTAGTGCTTGAGCAGGCAATATTGCATCCCTAAACAGGTTGAATTTGTTGAGTAATGAAGAGCAGGGTAGGTTACTATCTGGCATCTACACAAAAACAAATCACTCTGTCACGAGGAAAAAATCACTTCTCCAGAAAAGAACAAATAACATCACTTGATAGGGGCTTCCCTGGTGGTCCAGTGGTTAAGACTCCGCGTCCCAGTGTAGGCAACACAGGTTCCATCCCTGGTCGGGGAACTGAGATCCACCTGCTGCCGAGCAACTCCATGCCTGTAGCCTGCCTTCTGCAACTGAGAGCACAACGTAGCCAAATACATAAATTAAATAAGGAAATCACTTGATAATTCTGGAAAGGGAGAGATTATCCACGTCTGATTGGGTAGGGCAATCAGGAAAGGGCCTGCGTGGAGAAGCTGCATTCAACTCAGCGGTGAAATTGAAGAATGGATTTGAATGTGGACAGAGGAGAGTACAAGATGAAAAGCTGGAGGCTCCAGAGCAGGGGGTGGCCTCGGGCTGCAGTGATGTGAAAAAAGAGGACTTAAGGGTGTAGGGTGGGCTTCCCTGATGGATCAGCATGTACGGAATCCACCTGGAAGGCAGGAGATTTGGGTTCCTTCCTGGCCGATGAAGATCCCTCGGAGGAGGAAATTACAACCACTCCAGTATTCTTGCCTGAGAATCCCAGGGACAGTGGGAGCCTGGTGGGCTACAGGTCCAAAAGGATGGCAAAAGAATCAGACGGCATACGCAGCGAGCCACACAAGGGTGTAGGGCACCAAGGAATCAATGT
>NW_027223725.1:455348-491293 GCF_029378745.1 Bos indicus
ATCCCTAAACAGGTTGAATTTGTTGAGTAATGAAGAGCAGGGTAGGTTACTATCTGGCATCTACACAAAAACAAATCACTCTGTCACGAGGAAAAAATCACTTCTCCAGAAAAGAACAAATAACATCACTTGATAGGGGCTTCCCTGGTGGTCCAGTGGTTAAGACTCCGCGTCCCAGTGTAGGCAACACAGGTTCCATCCCTGGTCGGGGAACTGAGATCCCACCTGCTGCCGAGCAACTCCATGCCCTGTAGCCTGCCTTCTGCAACTGAGACACAACGTAGCCAAATAAATAAATTAAAAAGGAAATCACTTGATAATTCTGGAAAGGGAGAGATTATCCACTTCTGATTGGGTAGGGCAATCAGGAAAGGCTGCGTGGAGGAAGCTGCATTCAACTCAGCGGTGAAATTGAAGAAGGATTTGAATGTGGACAGAGGAGAGTTACAAGATGAAAAGCTGGAGGCTCCAGAGCAGGGGGTGGCTCGGGCTGCAGTGATGTGAAAAAAGAGGACTTAAGGGTGTAGGGTGGGCTTCCCTGATGGCTCAGCAGTACGGAATCCACCTGGAAGGCAGGAGATTCAGGTTCCTTCCCTGGGCCAGGAAGATCCCTCGGAGGAGGAAATTACAACCACTCCAGTATCCTTGCCTGGAGAATCCCAGGGACAGTGGAGCCTGGTGGGCTACAGTCCAAAGGATGGCAAAGAATCAGACACAACGCAGCAGCCACACGAGGGTGTAGGGCACCAAGGAGTCAATGTGGGTTAAGCATCTGCGGGCCAGATTCTGGCCGGGCTGGGGAGGTAAGGGGGGTGTGGGCAAGGATAGGAGCTCATCAGGGGGGTCTGAAGAGCTTCGAGCACAGGAGCCATCTGAATAGAGCTAGCACACTGGAGTTCCAAGATTAGTCAGTGTTTCAGCATCTGTCGATCACTCTCCATGGCCTGTCTCCCCAGGTGGTGAGAATGAATCATCTGGAGGTCAGTGGTGGAGGAGAGACAGGCAAATTCTTCATTCCCCCCAAGTAACCCAGATGGAAAGTCCAAGATCAAGGGCAACTCTTCAGGGGGAAATGACCCCTTTCCTCCAGTAACCCCAAACAATTTCAATGGCAAAATACGTGGAAATGCTAAGGACTGATTCCTCATTATTGGAGACCTTGAAGAGCGTGACTATCCTTTATCAACCCACAATCTCACTGGATGGACCATGTGTCCGACCTGTTCTACGGAGAGTGAGGCAGTTTCATGGTGTTCTCACTCAGAAATCAGCATAGCAGTCTTTGCTTAAGATGAATGCCCAGTCCACGTCCACTGGGATGGGGAAGAGGAAAATCTAAAAATGTTCATTGAATGGGTGGTACGTGGTCCTGAATTGAGGCAGGAACACAGTAAACCTCAGGTATTCATTGTATGCCTTTTCCAGCAATGATAGTGTGAGACGGGCTCAGGGAGTCTCTCTGTTTTCCAGACTAGGGAAGAGTAGAAGGGGAAGAGACTTGCCAGGAGCATCCAGACAGTGATGGAGGGAAAACTCTGACCACAGGTGGGGCTGGAAGGGCCAGAGCTGGGGACGCAAGGAAGGGAGGAGCTGAGGGTGGGAAGTCTAGCCTGGGTGGGGGTGGATGAGGGATCGCAGGCAATGCAGATCCTCAGGAGACTCCTTTGCTATCCGTCTGGAAAGTTGAGTGTTCCGGTTCAGGCCAGATGAGGAGAAAGGGTGAAGGGCAACTGGTCTGTGAGGCCTGACTTCTCTGGACATCCGAACAACATTTTTTTTAATATATAATTTTGTTTATTTATTTATCTTTGGCTGTGCTGAGTCTTTATAGCTGTGCGGGCTTTTCTCTAGTTGCAGTGAGCAGGCTTCTCACTGCGGTGGCTCCTCTGGCTGCAGAGCACAGCACCTAGGGTGCCTGGCCTTCAGTAGTTCTGGCTCATGGGCTCAGTTGTGGTTCTCGGGCTCTAGAGCACAGGCCCAGTGGTTGTGGCACACGGGCTTAGTTGCTCAGCAGCCTGGGATTTTGGTTTTGGTTCCTCAGGGTTTTAGTTCCTGCATTTCTAGAATGTCTCCTAGATTCTTCTGCTTCTTATAATAGAGTTTCAGATCCCTGCTTTCTAGGAGTAATGGGAATACATGAGTTGAGAAAGACAGACTTCGTGATGATTCATTATGATTTTTAACCTTCCTCTCCACTGAGATAATCTTCATCCTTCATACTGCTGCTGCTACTAAGTCACTTCTGTCGTGTCTGACTCTGTGCAACCCCATAGACGGCAGCCCACTGGGCTCCTCTGTCCCTGGGATTCTCCAGGCAAGAACACTGGAGTGGGGTGCCATTTCCTTCTCCATATAGTGTGTGTGATATTCATACATATTCATCAATAAAACTGAATGGTTTCTGGTGATACAGTTGATGTGTGATGAATGGTTTACCTACCACGGACATTAACCTCTCCCACCTTACTTAAGGTTGCAGGGAAGAATACATGACAGTGAACTATTAGGTAGCACAGTGGGATGACATCTGTTACTGCCCTTAAGCCTCATATAATTTGATCATATATTTCCCACCATTTGTCCATTGTACTTTTCCCCCTCTCTGTAACTGCAGGGACATGGTGACGGTTCTAATAAGAAGGATCATACAGAGTACTGTTGAGAGCTTCCCTGACTGCTCCATGCTGTTGCTGCCTCAGCGTCTGTCTGGGGAGCAAGCAGCCTGCAGGTCCTTGAACTCACACCAGCCAGTCCTGTGAGCACGTCCACTAGGTGACCCCCTTCCTTGAGACCAGCAGTCTTGCTGAACCCCAGGGTCTACTGCACAGGCCCCCCCTTCAATGACACCCTCAGAGCTCACCAGAATCCTGCTCCTCTTGGTTTGAATGGACCCATCCATGCTCAGCCTGGGGAGCCCACAGCACTTCACCCAGGGTCCCTTAGAAAGGCCTGAACCCCAAGTACTGGAACTTTCTCTGCCTGGTTCTAGCCTGACCTCCCTCAGAAATTCCCACCCTAAACCCTCCCCTCCTGAGATGTCTCAGCTGTGCTGAGTGAGAGGGCTCAAGCTCAGGGCTCCTGAGTGTGGGTCTTGGGGAAGAAGCATCAGAACAGAGAACTTGCTAAAGACGTATTTAATGACCTCACCTCAGACCTTCAAATTCATAACTTCTTACAGTGGGGACCTGACCTCGAGGGGTTCACATTCACTGAAATTCATTGGCCAAGTGATTTCCATCTGTTTCCCATCAGGGTCACGTGACCAGTGTTAGGCAAGGACCTCCTGGTGCCCTCCCCACAGAGTTGTCTCTTGGTCCTGTGGGAGCATCAGTGTGGTGCGTAGGAAGAGCTCCAGGGGACTCTAAGGGGAGGCCCGGGTTAAGGACGTGGCTCCTGGTCTACCTGTGAGAGCTGAGGCCGGGCTTCAGTCCAAGGAGAGGCCGCAGGGTTGGTCTAACTGGATTTGGACCGGGGAAGTCAGTCAGCTCACATGGTCTGTGTGAGCAGAGGGTTAGGAGCTCTCTGTGGGGAAAGAACAATCAAGAAATAAGTCCACAGGCTGGTCTCCAGGTAGGAAGTGATTGTTCCTGAATCTCTCCTGAGACAGGACAGGGGAGGTGGGTCTTTTCAGCTTTTCAAGGGCCTTCTGTCTGTAGGTGAAGTGGTTGCAGGTTAAAGAGCTGTGCGGATGCCTTTGAAGGTACTTTCTCAAGATGCAGAGGTGTGTTTGCTACATAACATCCCCAGAGAAGACACAGCAGGAGGAAGAAGAGGAGGAAATGGCAGCTTCTCAGGTACATGTCCTGTTCTGGGCCTGGGGCTGTGTCTGCTTTTCCTCCTGAACTGCCTGGATTAAGAATCTGCAAACCTTTAGTTCTCTCCTTCTAATTTTTCTGCCTGGGGTATTTGTTATCAACTTATTTTTTCCTTTTCTTCTTATCGTGAAGACCGGCTCTCTAGACCACCTCTCCCTTGTGTCCCAGAGCCTGTTCTCTGGGTTTCTGTATCCTGGCTTTCTATAGAACATGATGAATTCTCAAAGTGAATTAGTGACTTTCAGCTGGTGAATATATTCCCTTTGTGAGAGATCAACACAGAGAGGCACTGGTATCCGAGATTCCCACTGGGATGTGGTTCGGTGTTGGGATCTTAGGCAAGTAGGGGAAATGCCATGATGAGTTTACACGTGGATACAATTCAGCTCTTGAGGAGTTAAAAAATGCCCTTATATATTAAATCAACTCAGTGATCCAGAATTTTTCAGAAACTGCTCAGAAATAAAAAGAAAACTAGGAGATACTGTCCTCTGTAATGCTAAGACTTACTAGTTAAACACATTGTTAGGTGACAAAACAGAGGAAGTGTATATAAACTGAATTTTGCATAAAACTGATATCTTTTTATGTTAGGTTCAACTTATAATTTCCTTAATTTTTCCTAAATGCCCAGGCTCTGATTGTGCATCTTCCGTGTGATCCATTTACACCATGACAGATGATGTCCACTGGCTCTGGTGATTTCTCTGAGGTTATCAGGCTATGAAGTTCATTTTTTCCCCTCTGTCTTTAAACAAGGTTGTGGAAAAATGGAGTGAGGAACGTGTGAAAACCCTCACAGTTAATGGAGAAACTCCGCATCTTCTTGGTTTCTCTTTGCTTTGGAAAATGAACACTCACTGTGTTGATGATAGACACTGGGTTTTGGGAGTGGGGTTTTCATCACTCAAGCCCAGGTGTGGTTTTTCCAGTACACTCCATGCTCATATCACAGACATAGTCTTCTTACTCACTTATTTTTTTTCAAAATATTTGCAACAATCATATTGGTGCTAATCTGTTTTCACCTAGTTGAATTTCTAAGATACAGCTCAACAAAATGATACAGTTTTTCAGAAAATCAAAGTTTCAGAACCAAGAGCTCTAATTTATCTTATATGGTTGTATATGTTTGCACCCTAGTGTATTTAAATATGCAAAGACTATCATCCACAAGTAGATGTATATATTTTAACCCATTAAAAATCATCTCAATTTTATTGACATGAATCAGTTCAGTTCAGTTGCTCAGTCGTGTCTGACTCTTTGCAACCCCATGAACCACAGCATGCCAGGCCTCCCTGTCCATCACCAACACCTGGAGTTTACCCAAACTCATGTTCAATGAGTTGGTGATGCCATCCAACCATCTCATCCTCTGTCGTCCCCTTCTTCTCCTGCTTTCGATCTTTCCCAACATCAGAGTCTTTTCAAACAAGTCAGCTTTTCGCATCAGGTGGCCAAAATATTGGAGTTTCAGCTTCAACATCAGTCCTTCCAATGAACACCCAGGACTGATTTCCTTTAGGATGGACTGGTTGGATCTCCTTACAGTCCAAGGGACTCTCAAGAGTCTTCTCCAACACCACAGTTCAAAAGCATCACTTCTTCTGTGGTCAGCTTTCTTTATAGTCCATCTCTCACATCCATACACGGCTACTGGAAAAACCATAGCCTTGACTAGATGGACCTTTGTGGACAAAGTAATGTCTCTGCTTTTTAATATGCTGTCTAGGTTGGTCATAACTTTCCTTCCAAGGAGTAAGCATCTTTTAATTTCATGGCTGCAATCACTATCTGCAGTGATTTTGGAGCCCGAAAAAATAAAGTCAGCCACTGTTTCCACTGTTTCCCCATCTATTTGCCAGGAAGTGATACGATCAGATGCCGTGATCTTAGTTTTCCGAATGTTAGCTTTTCTTTAATACTCCTTATAGGTATATAGTCTCATTTTAATATATGTCTGTATACAGGAAAATGTTAAATTTTTTTTCTTGTTTTGGTACTCTCCCCACGTATATAAAGTTCTTTTTAAAAAATACACATATTTATGTGTTTGGCTGAGTTGTGTCTTGTTCATAGCCTGCAGAATCTTGGAGCCATGTGGGAGACTGTTGCAGCAGGCAAACTTTAGCTGTGGCGTGTGGGATCTAGTTTTCTAACAAGGGACTGAACCCAGCCCCCTGACTTGGGAGCTTGGACTACCAGGGAAGACGCTATAAAAACTTGTATAAACTTTCTTTAGTGTTGTCTCTGTGTATTTGTGTTTTACTAGTTAAATTTTAGTTCACATAAACTGAAGCAAAATTCAAAATCTGTCATTTAAGTAATGGTTGACAAAATATTTGCAAAAAGGTGGAACAACAATGTTGATTTTATATTATTTATGTGGTGCATTCAAGACTCTGTAAAAACTGTTAGAAAGACATATACTACTACTACTACTACTAAGTCGCTTCAGTCGTGTCCGACTCTGTGCGACCCCATAGACGGCAGCCCACCAGGCTCCCCCGTCCCTGGGATTCTCCAGGCAAGAACACTGGAGTGGGTTGTCATTTCCTTCTCCAATGCATGAAAGTGAAAAGTCAAAGTGAAGTCGCTCAGTCGTGTCTGACCCTTCGCGACCCCATGGACTGCAGCCCACCAGGCTCCTCTGTCCATGGGATTTTCCAGGCAAGAGTACTGGAGTTGGGGTGCCAGTGCCTTCTCCGAGAAAGACATATAGTATATACTAAATAGTTCAAAAGATTATTGCGGCTATGGGTACTATTCTATCAGACCCATCAATTTTGAAAAACACTTAAAATTCAAAGTTAAGTATAAATTCTTACCTTACTAGTCTACTTCTTTGCTATTCAGAATGGTCATTTATGTATCAGAATTTTCAACACTGCTAGTTAAAATAAGCTTGTTAAAAATGTGGCACATTGGCCCCACTCCAGAACTCTTAGATCAGAGCATGCTTTTTTAAAATATTGCCTGTCTCCTTGATAAGGGCCTTCCCCGGTGGCTCAGATGGTGAAGAGTCTGCCTGCAATGTGGGAGACCTGGATGCGATCCCTTGGTGGGAAGATTCCCCTGGAGAAGGAAATGGCAACTCACTCCAGTATTCTTGCCTGAAAAATCCCATGGACACAGAAGCCTGGTGTGCTACAGTGCATGGGGTCAGAAAGAATCAGACATGACTGAGTGACTAACATACTTTCCCTGATAGACAGTTTATCTTGTGTCACACGAGTACAACTCTCAAAAATAGATAGGTCAGTGTGGTGTGATTGTTTTATAATTTCTCTTCCAGGTCAGAATAGTTTCTATAGTGGTCTGTGGATCATATCTCATTCTCCTTTCCTGGGTTAGAAATACAGTGGAAAATACGGCTGTATAAAAATTATATTCTTGTGTAACACCAGACATTCTCCTAAATCAAAACCATTTCTCTTGCTGGTTTCATCTCGGGTCACATTAGGAAGTCTTCCCATGTCCACATGGCTCATGTCCTTTGTATTTCAGGGACGGCTGACATTCCAGGATGTGGCCATAGACTTCACCCAAGAGGAGTGGGAGTGCCTGGACCTCGGTCAGCGGGAATTATACCGGGACGTGATGTTAGAGAACTACGGGAACCTGGCCTCCTTGGGTGAGGATAACTGCCTTCCAGAATCCCTTAAGTACCTTCAGGGTTTTGGTTCGTTCATTCTAGAATGTCTCCTCGAATTTTCTGCTTTGTCCAGTAGAGGTTCAGATCCCTACTTTCTAGGGGAAAAAGGGTATTTGTGACATTTGAAAGAAAGACTTCATTATGGGTCATTATAATTCTAACCTTCTTCTTCCTTGATGTAATCTGCCTCCTTGTTGTTCAGTCGCTAAATCATGTCCAGCTCTTTGTGATCCCATGGAATGCTGCAAACCAGGTTTCCTATCCTTCCTTAACTCCCAGAGTTTGCTCAAATTCATATCCATTGAGTCAATAATGCTATTCAATCATCTCATCCTCTGACGCCCCCTTCTCCTCCTGCCCTCAGTCTTTCCCAGCATCAGGGTCTTTTCCAATGAGTCCGCTCTTCACATCAGGTGGCCAAATTATTGGAGCTTCAGTTTCAGTCCTTCCAACGAATATTCAGGGTTGATTTCTTTAGGATTGACTGGTGTGATCTCCTTGCTGACCAAGGGACTCTCAAGAGCCTTCTCCAGCACCACAGTTCAAAGGCATCAATTCTTTGGTGCTCAGCTTTCTCTATGTTCCAAATATCACATCCATATGTGACTACTGGAAAAACCATAGCTTTGACTAGATGGACCTCTGTTGGCAAAGTGATGTCTCTGCTTTTTAATATGCTGTCTAGGTTTGCCCCTTTCTTCCAAGGGGCAAGCATCTTTTAATTTCATGGCTGAAGTCACAATCTGCAGTGATTTTGGACCCCCCAAAATAAAGTCTATCACTGTTTCCATTGTTTCCCCATCTACTTGCTATGAAATGATGGAACTGGATGCCATGATCTTAGTTTTCTGAATGTTGAGTTAAACTAACTTTTTAACTCTCCTCTTTCACTTTCATCAAGAGGCTCTTCAGTTTTTCTTCACTTTCTACCACAGGGGTGGTGTCATCTGCATATCTGAGGTATTGATATTTCTCCCGGCAATCTTGATTCCAGCTTGTGCTTCATCGAGCCCAGCATTTCTCATGAGGTACTCTGCATATAAGTTAAATAAGCAGGGTGGCAATATCCAGCCTCATGTACTCCTTTCCCAATGGTACAGTTGTTCCATGTTCAGTTCTAACTATTGCTTCTTGACCTGCATATCCTTCATTCTAGGTTAGTGGTAATTCTGTAAGTTCTGTGGTATAAAATAGTGCCACTCTCCTCTTAAAACCGGATTTCTACTACTAGCTTTTGCCTTAGTAGTACTTGAGCATAATATCAGAACCTGATTTTGAGCATTTGTCTTTTAAAGGTGCTTCCAATAAACTATTTGGTAAAATCATTTTTTAAGGCTATTTTAACTTTCTTCCTTGACTTCTCTCTCACCTGAACACATATTGGATTGGAAATTGATGAATATCTGGGAAAACACATATTCCTTTTTCTGATGAACAGGTCTTGTGATCTCTAAGCCGGACCTGGTCACATTTCTGGAGCAAATGAAGGATCCCTGGGATACACGGAGAATGGAGACGCCAGCCGTGCACCCAGGTATGTGTCTATGGATGGAGCAGAAAAATCCGGTGAGAGGGACAAGCATTGTGGAGGAAGTCATACTTCGTGGTGTGGTTTGAGAAGATCTGCTGTGGAAATGATTTTGGATTAGCCTGGGTTTATTTCTGTCACTGTCATAGAGGGTCATCTCCTGACCCATTCCTGATTCTTTTTATCGTTTATGTAGTTTTCTCCAGCGGTTAATTTTCACATTCACAGTGAGAACCAAAATACTTGTCTGGCTTGGGACAACCTGCATGACCTGATAGCTCTTCCATTTTTGGGAGGTTTTAGAAAATCTGTGCACATTTCTGAGTAACTGTATTAAGCCCTTTTAAAAGTTCTGATTCTGTCCCTAGTCAGAAGTGTGTGGGTGGACTTGTGAACAAATTGCCACACTTCTAGGAATACTGGGGACAAATATTTTTTGTTTTCTACCCTATATTTTCCAACCCACTAGAAACTACACATATGACCTTATAAACTTCATACTCAAATTCTTTCTTCACTGCATAAAACATTTTGCTAAAATGAGAAAATGCAAACCTGAATTTTACTTTAAAGTTCCTCTTTTTTTAATATGAACTAACATTAAATGTGTTAAGTATATTTACCCCAATTCCTTAATGCTAAAATACTTGAATATATTTATTTAACTCACAGAGTTTTTAAATATATTCTTGGCATGAGAATTTAAGACATTTCCCTCCGTGCTTTTTTCTGATTGTTCTTCACTATTAAGCTTATAGATTATATAAAGGAATCTTTAAAAAGAAATTTTTCTCTTCCAATAATGCCATTTTACAAAGTTATGTTAGTTTGCTGTACAGAAAGAATAAGTGATACATATACACATTTCCCTCCTTGATTAGATTTCCTTCCCATTTAGGTGACCACTGAGCATTGAATAGAGTTCCCTATGTTCTCACCGTATTTTTCAAGTCTCATTTCTTATTTTATTTCTCAAGAACTCTTACCTTCTTAAATCTATCTTGTTTGTTATGAAACATCCCAGGACTTTATTGTTTATGCCATCTATTTCTGATTAGTTCTAGGTCAATATCATTTACGATTTTAGATTCTATTAGAACATGCTCAGATAACAACTTGAGTGGTAAGAAGTGGGTTAAATAATTAGTAGGCATTAGTATTTGTGGAGAAGGAAATGGCAACTCACTCCAGTGTTCTTGCCTGGAGAATCCCAGGGATGGGGGAGCCTGGTGGGCTGTCATCTCTGGGGTCGCACAGAGTCAGACATGACTGAAGCAACTTAGCAGCAGCAGTATTTGTGAAAATGTTTTGTTTGTAAATTTGATTACTTAAAGGTAAAATTAATCATTACATTGCCCAACTGCTCTTCATTTAGCTGTTCCTGTAGGTTTCTGTCTTGACTTCTCCTCTACACCATACTCCTTTGTCATCTCATTTTGTCCAGTGCTCTGTGTTTGTGGTCTCTGTTCTGCAGGCTGCACATCCTAGTTCCTCTTGCTCTGGTGTCTGCCCCCTGGTGGGTGAGGTGGTCCAGAGACTTGTGTCCTTATCCCCTTGATAGGGAGTTGATTGTTATTGTGACCAGAGCCTGTTTGAATATTGAGGGGAGCTTCGTCTTTCCTCTGTGGCTGTCACTGCCCTGTCAGGGGTGGCATCTGCTCCCTGATTAGAGGAGTAGAGTCCCCAGATCTGTTTCTTAGCTGTGCCTCTGATCTATGGTGCTTCTGACCCAATGGGACTGGAGCACACCCACTGGGAGAGAAGCCACTGAGGATTGCTCCTCGGGGGATGTTCACCTCGGAGCATGCTCTGTGGGTCATCTTCCATGTGTTGTGCGAGCTCTCATGTGACCCTGTGCTGGCATTGATCTTGGCCCCACCTGAACCATGGGCATGATGGCACTTGACGGTGGTGTCTCTCAGATGTTGTTTTCACCAGGTCACCAGCATAGATCCACTGTAGTCTCATGTCCCAGGTGTACATTCATTGTGGAGCTGGACCCCCTGCAGTGCTATGGGGGCAATTTAGATGTGACCTGGCCCAACCGCCTCATGGGAATGCCTACAAACTCTACAATTGCTAAAGCCAGACTGGTCTTGACTGCCAGAGCCTCGTTTCCATCCAGATGTTCTGTCGGGGCTGAGTTTACAAAGCCAGTTGTGGGGTGTAACACCATGGTTTGTACAGCTGCAAGGAGAGATCTCAGCTTTTCTTTCTCAGTGGTAGGGCCTGGGGCTCAGCTGTGGTTTCAGTGCCATCTGTACACTGGGACCACCCACAGGCGTGTGCTCTGAAGGTGCCCCTGGAGCCCACTGGGGAGGGGGCTGGGGAGGAGGAAGCAGCTGTGGGGGTCGTGAGATCACCCACCTAGGTGGGAGCCATTCCTAGTATCTGGAGAGGCAGGGACAGGCACAGGGGCAGAGAGGCTGCAATGGGGTTCTTCCCTTTGGGCATCACTCAACAACGCTGCTCTGCTTCTCTGGTGGTTCAGGCTTCCTCCACAAGCATCCTGTTTGCAGAGCTCCTCCCTCCCTCCTGTCCCCTCAGGATGTCTCCTCACAGCCAACCGCAGTCCTCTGCCTGGGTCTGCTCTCCAATCCCCACATTCCAGCACCCAGCCCTTGTGTGCAGCGGTGGACACCCTCTCAGGCTGCGTGGGCAGGGCTGGGCTCAGCAGCCTGTGTACAGGTCTCACTCTGTCCTGCACACTGGTTGCAGCGTTCTCTTCCCACAGAGAATGAGTCTCTCCTTCTGTCCCAACTGGGCTCCCCCCAGTGAGGGGCTTCCCTGGATGGGGAGACCTCTCCTCTCTTCAGTTCCCCCAGGGTTTTGCAGGTCCCATCCTGCTTCTTTTCCTCTTCCTTTTCCTCCCTCATTCTTTTGTCCTACCTGGCTCAGCAGGAATCTTTCTTGTCCTTTCAGGTGTCCAAGTTCCTCTGCCCGTGTTCTGCAGGGCTCTGTGAGAATTTTTCCACTTCAAGATGTATTCTTGATGCTTTTGTGGAGAGAGACGAACTCCACATCTTCCGAATCCTCTGCCATCTTGACTTCTTCCATCTCAGTTTTAGGCTTAATCTAGCCAGTGTATGCTAATTTTATGTAAATTGTAAACCATATTCCCCGAGAATAGTAAGTAGAATAACTTATTATTTGGTATCTTTCAGCTGTGTCTTCTCACGACACCCAGGGTTTGAGGACCCAAAAGCCAGGCTTAGAAGATTTATTCCCAACAGCAAAGCTAGGAATATATGAAAGATTTCACCTTGGAAATTTACATTTAACCAAAGACTGGGAATATATGAGGGCATATAAGGAACAGAGAGCATGTTATGATGGACAAAACCAAATTGGTACAGATTCCCATAACGTAAACATTACCGCCAAAAGAAATCAAGGATGTGAATCAAATAGGGAAAAACCAATCTCAGATGACCAATTTCAGTCATCACCATCCGCAGATAAGTGTATATTTGTCAGCAAAGACCCACATCATCTCTTGAAACATACACGTTCTCTGAAGCAAAATGTGGAAAATCTGGAAAGTCATCTAGTCTCTACTGCAAATACTCATTCAAACAACTCTGAGCATAGGTGTCTATTAAATATACATTCAAACATATCTGGAAACCAGAAACTTAAAAATGAGGGGGGAAATTCCCAATATAATCATTTTGAGGGATCCTTTAACAAGGGTTTATTGTTCTTCAACCAACAACTATTTTCTCCTTGTTCCAAAATCTGTAATGTGGATAATAATGGGAGAGACCTTATTCAACCATCATTGTTCAATACATATGGAGGTATAATTAGTGTGGAACAACTTTACAAGCGTAACAAAATGAGTAATGCCTTAAGCAGGAGCTCTACCCCCAATAATTACAAGAGTATACATGATGGAATGAGAAGCTCTTCATGCAGTGAAACTGGGCATAATGTTGACCAAGACTCATATCTCATGAAACAACAGGGACATCAATTTTCAGACAATTCTAAACATAATAAGTATAAGAATATATTTTATCAAAGCTCAAATCTTACTATTAATACGTATAAGAGTATTGATATTGGAGAGAAGACTTATAATTGTTATGATTATGCTAAAGCTTTTAACCAGTCTTCAAAAGTTATTCAACAGCAGAATATTCAGACTAAGCAGAAACATTACAAGTGTAATATATGTGGGAAAGTCTTTAGTAACTCACCAAATCTAAGTAGACATAGGAAAATTCATACAGGAAGGAAATGTTTCAAATGTACAGCATGCGGCAAAGCCTTTAATCAGAGTTCATATTTAACTGAACATCAGCGAATCCATGCTGGGGAGAAACCATACAAATGTACAGAATGTGGCAAAACCTTTATCTATTGTTCACGTGTTACTCAACATCAGCGAATTCATACTGGGGAGAGACCTTATAAATGTACAGAATGTGGCAAAGCCTTTAACTGGCATCTGAGTCTTACTGTACATCAGCGAACTCATACTGGGGAGAAACCATACAAATGTAAAGAATGTGGCAAAGCCTTTATCTGTTGTTCACATCTTACTCGACATCAACGAATCCATACTGGGGAGAGACCTTATAAATGTACACACTGTGGCAAAGCCTTTACCCGTTATTCACCTCTTACTCAGCATCAACGAATCCATACTGGGGAGAGACCTTATAAATGTACAGAATGTGGCAAAGCCTTTAACTGGCGTCTGAGTCTTACTGTACATCAGCGAACTCATACTGGGGAGAAACCATACAAATGTAAAGAATGTGGCAAAGCCTTTATCTGTTGTTCACATCTTACTCAACATCAACGAATCCATACTGGGGAGAGACCTTATAAATGTACAGAATGTGGCAAAGCCTTTACCCGTTATTCACTTCTTACTCAGCATCAACGAATCCATACTGGGGAGAGACCTTATAAATGTACAGAATGTGGCAAAGCCTTTACCCGTTATTCACTTCTTACTCAGCATCAACGAATCCATACTGGGGAGAGACCTTATAAATGTACAGAATGTGGCAAAGCCTTTACCCGTTATTCACTTCTTACTCAGCATCAACGAATCCATACTGGGGAGAGACCTTATAAATGTACAGAATGTGGCAAAGCCTTTAACTGGCGTATGAGTCTTACTGTACATCAGCGAATTCATACTGGGGAGAAACCATACAAATGTACAGACTGTGGCAAAGCCTTTTCCCGGAGTTCAGGTCTTTCTCAACATCAGAGAATTCATACTGCAGGGAAATATCAGAAATGTAAGGAATGTGGCAAAGGATTTCATCACAGCCATCACCTCACTCACCATCAGAGAATACATACTGCAGAGAAACCCTAGAAATGAATCAGTGATAAAAAAAAGGTTGGTCCTAAATATACAATTTTGAAAAAATGAGTGTTTACTTTGGAAAGATACACGAATGAAATACAAAAATGTAGACAAGTGTTTAATCAAACAGCAAAAGGAAATCAATGCCAGAGAATTCATACTAGAAAGCATTTCATTAGTACCACTTTTGTTGAATTACTCTAAACAGAAACACTGTAGCAAGTATGCCATAATTAAAACACGTACAAAATTGATATGTTAGTATGGATCACAAGATGAAGGGGTGGATATTTGCAGAGGTATAATTATTATTCATGTATCCTTGTTTATATTGTTATTTGAGATCATTCAGGAACCAAAACGAATGTAATTCAACTCTCAAGTTACTATGCTGTGATTTGTTTCTACTGTATATATGAACTTCTGTTTCTGATGGTTGTTGCCTCAATTGCAAGAGAAGCCCTTCTATATTAGGTGGGAATCATTTATATTTATTCTCCAATTTATAGGATTAAGAACACAGTAATGTTATATGCACACCAAACCTCTAAATGGAGGTATTTGTCACTGATGTCAAACATCTGTGTTGTCACCATGATGTAAGTGTTCAGGGAATAATTCAAAGTAAGACGGAAGTTTGCTCTAAGTTTTCAGTAATTATGTCACTTGCTTTTTAAGCATAAAACAAGGGTTGTTCATTAAAATCTAAGGTATTTTTATAACATCAACATAGAGAAATCATGCATATTACCTGGCAGGCTTGAAGCAAGGACACCTTCTCTGCTACCTGATGTGAGTATAGAAAACTCTTTCTGGAAAAGTCATATTAGTATAATAAATGTCCATCCATATTTACTAAATTAGCCTCCATTTTGTAAGCGATATAAATCACATTCACAGATCATTTCATCAGAGAAACAGGAAAGTTTTTAGAAGCTTGTAATCTGTCTTTTAATCAAGGATCAAACAACAGTTGTAAAAGGTTTTATTCCATCTGTGTAAAATTAATGTATGTTAATTAATAAAAGTGAATGGTTTTTTAGTGTTACAGTTGACGTGGAATGAGTGAAGGGTGAACGCACCACCAGCATTAACCTCTCCCACCTATTTAAGGTTGCAGGAAAGATAACGTTACAATAAACTATCTGTAGCACAGGGGCATGGCATCTGTAGAAATTAGTTCCTTACTGGCGTGAAACTCTCATAAGTTCATATATTTCCCACCATTTCTATGTTGTATCTCCTCTCCCATTTTGAAACTACTCGGACATTGTGATGGTTCTAATAAGAAGGACCATACAGAGTACTGTTGAGAGCTTCCCTGACTGGTCCGTGCTGTTGCTGCCTCAGCGTCTGTCTGGGGAGCAGGCAGCCTGCAGGTCCTTGAACTCACACCAGCCAGTCCTGTGAGCACCTCCACTAGGTGACCCCCTTCCTTGAGATGAGCAGTCTTGCGGAACCCCAGGGTCTACTGCACAGGCCCCCCTTCAATGACACCCTCAGAGCTCACCAGAATCCTGCTCCTCTTGGTTTGAATGGACCCATCCACGCTCAGTTGGGGAGCCCACAGCACTTCACCCAGGGTCCTTTATAAAGGCCTGAACCCCAAGTACTGGAGCTTTCTCTGCCTGGTTCTAGCCTTGACCTTCCTCAGGGGCCCTCAAGGCTTCCTGTGAATTCTCTCAGGACCTAGAGTCAGAAACTCACCTGCTTCAATTGTCCTTTGTTCTTCTGTTAGCTAAAGCTTTTCAGGGGCTCACTTAAGCAAATGTAAATTTAACAAAGTCACAAAAAGAATAATTAAAAGCCATGATAGTAAAGTTCTGAACCAAGATTTGTAAAATCTTACCCAGTATAATTCTTAGCACATGTTTCTTATCTAGGCTTAAAGGAACTGTTTTCTCATGGCCTTGGCATACATAATATAATTTATATAACACACATTGAATACAATATATAAATATCTGAAGGTATACATGTTAGCAGTGAGAAAACCAAGAAGGAATATGTGAGTGTATGTGTATTCGTACACATTTAACTTAGAGAATTTAGAAATGCTACATCCAAACTGGTCATTTTAGAATTGCAGAGGATTTACTAAAAACTGCAAAACTTGTCAGTTTGTCAATTAATCTGTTTTGTCTACTTTTCATAGAATTCATTTCCTTGAATGTGAGGAGGTTCCGTTTTTTAAGGAACTTCCACACTATCCTCCCGAGTGACTGCACCAGTTTACATTCCCTCCAGCCGTGTAGGAGGTTCCCTGATCTCCAGGCCCCTTCAGCCTGGAGAACATGCTAAGAATTATAATATGATACTATTAGTGGGCTCTTTGCTAATTGTTATTCTGACTGGCATGAGGTGATGCATCATTGTAGCTTTGTTTGCATTTCTTATTGTTTCCCGCTGGTGAGCATCTTTCATTTGCCTCTTGCCCTCTAAAAGAGTAAGCTGCCCCACCCAGGCTCAGCAGTTGTGGCGCACAGGCTTAGTTGCCCCAAAGCATGTGGAGTATTCCTGGACCAGGGATCCAGCCCATGGCCCCTGCACTGTCAGATGGATTCTCCACCACTGGGTGGCCAGTCTGTTTAGCCTTTTTTCCTTTTGAGATGCATATATATTTTTCATTGGCATATAATTGCTTTACAATGTTGTGTTAGTGTCTGCTGTACGACATCATCAAGCAGCCATAAGTATACATAAATCTGCTCCCTCTTGAACGTCCCTCCCATCATCTCCATTTCACCCTATGGTCAGCACAGAGCACCAAGCTGAGCTCCCTGTGCTATACAGCAGCTTCCCACTAGCTAACCTGTTTTAACCGTCAGTTCAGTTCAGTTCAGCTGCTCAGCCCTGCCCTACCTTTTGCAACCTCATGGACTGCAGCTCGCCAGGCCTCCCGCTGCCTCTGGTTTATTTTCAAAGAAAGCTTTGATGGAAACACCTCTAGGCTCCTGGTCTCTGAAGTTGGAGGTGCCACACCTGCAGAGAGGTGGTCACAATGCAAATCATTTTGTGAAAATCTGTGTCCCCAGGCTGCAGAGGGGGGTAAAAAAAACTAAGGATGAGGGAGATTTGTGGGAAGAATTCTGCAAGTAAAGCCTGGCAGGAACCCAAGACCCTCAGGTGATTCCCACCAAACACTCACCTCTCCCCTCCCCTCCACAACCTAGAAAGAGCCCCTCCCCAGGGAATCAGGTTGACCTTTGCTTCTAGAAGTTCCCGCCCTAAATCCTCCCTTCCTGAGGTCTCAGGTGTGAGGTTTCCCTCAGGGCTCCTGAATGTGGGTCTTCCTCTTGCATTTCTTCAAAACCCTCATAGGCTGGGTCAGGTAGCCAAGATGTAGGGTCCTTTGTCTCTCGTGAATTGTTCTGCGGCCTGCTCTCCGTAATGCAAAAAGGAAGGAGAGGAACTAGCCAGCAAGATCTGCAAATAGCTTTGAGGACCAGGATGTGATTAGCATATCAGGTTAGTCTTGATTACCCACTACAGCTCAGGAACACAGAAAGTCAGAAAAGAGCTCAGAAAAGGGTGAGAGAAACAAGAAAACCCTTTCTTCTTTTTCACTGCAGCAGTTGCAGGTTAAACGGCTCTATGGATGCCTTTGAAGGTATTTTCTCAACATGCAGATGTGAGTTTGAGACGTAATATCCCCACAGAAGATGCAGAGCAGGAGGAAGAAGAGGAGGAAATGGCAGCTTCTCAGGTAATTGTCGTGTCCCGGGTCTGGGGCTGTGTCTGCTTTTCCTCCTGAAATGCCTGAACTGAGAATCTGCAAACCTTTAGTTCTCTGCTTCTAATTTTTCTGCCTGGAGTGCTTGTTATCATCTTATCCCCCCGCCTTTTTTTTAATAGTGAAAACAAGCTCTTCAGGTTTCGTCTCCCTCGTGTTCCAGAGCCTTTTCTCCATTGTTTGTATCCTGGCTTTCTATAGAGCATCATGAAGTCTCAACATGACATAGTGACTTTCAATGTTGAATACATTCCCTTTGTGAGCGATCAACACGGGGAGGCACCGGTACCAGAGATTCCCATTGGGATGTTGTTTGGTGTTGGGATCTTAAGGAAGTCGGGGAAATGCCGTGATGAATTTACATGTGGATGCAATTCAGCTCTCTAGAACAGGAGTAAGAAAGTGCCCTTGTTAATAGAATGAACTCAGCATTCCAGAATTTTTCAGAAGTTAAAGTAGCAGAGACAATCCTCTATACCGATAAGAAAAATATACTAATTCAATGGACTATTAAGCTACAGATCATGGGAGGTATATAGGAGGTGGAATTTGCAGAAAACTGACATTTTTCATGATAGATTGAGATCATGGTATTCCTAATATTGCCCAAATATCTGGCAGTGAGAATGCATTTTTCCATGTACTCTTACCCCGTGACCTCCGATGTTCACTGGTTCAGGTGCTTCTGTGAGATTTCCACACTATGAAATTCATTTTTTGTGTGCCTTGAACAAGGCTCTTGGAAAGAAAAGTGATGGATATGCCTATCACAGTTAAAGAGGAAATGCCGTATCTTCTTAGTTGCTCTTTGCTTTGAAAAATGAACACTGTCAGCTAAAACAGATGCACAATTTGAGAGATGTGAATTAAGTTTTATTTGGGGCAAAATGAGGACAGCAGCCCAGGAGACAGCACCTCAGATAACTCAGAAACTGCTCCAAAGAGACAGTGGGGGAAGGTCAGTCTGATTTTGGTGAAGGGGGAGTTCAGTGCAATCAAGCACTTACTTTACAAAACGTTTTCTGCCGGTCGTGAGGAACTGAAGTCATCATTTAGTGGTTTAGTGCTTTTCTAGATATGAAGAGATACAAGGATTGGGATCATGAAAGCAGTTCCTGAAAATACCTAACTCTCTAAAGACCTGTCCCACCAGATTTTCCTGGAGCAGAGTGCCTCAGTCCACCCTGAACTCCCTCGAGGGGATTGAAGTCAACAGTTGCAGCACCATAGGGTTCATTCTCCCCAGAGGCAGATGGCGAACGCCCTTGTTGAGTCCCCAGCAATGCTCTTGGCAAGTGCCGATTTGTAGTTGACAACACTCATGTGTGTTTAGTAGAGATGCTGGGATTTGGGAGTGTGGATTTTCATCATTCAAGCCCAGGTCTGATCATTTCCAGTACACTCCACACTCACATCACAGATAAGTCTCATCACATTTCTATATTTTCCAAAATGTTTACAAGAATCATATTAGTGCTATTCTATGTTCAACTGCGTTAAATTTTAAAATATAGTTCCATGCAAATGGTAGATTTTTGAGGAAATTAAAAAATTCACAAGCAGAGCTGTCTATTTTTGTATCATTGTGTATGTCTGTACCCTAGTCTATTTTAAAAAATTAAAATAATATCATCCTCAAATATTTATGTACATTTTCAATCAGTTAAAAATTATCCTGATTTTATTGACATGACAATTTTTCTTTTACTAATTAATAAGTATATAGTCCCATTTTAGTGTATGTCTGTATGCATGAACATGTTAACATTGGATTGATTTTTTTCTTTTTCTTTTTTGAAGATTCTCTGAAGCAGGGAATAGCTACCCACTCCAGTATTCGTGCCTTGAGAATCCCATGGACAGAGAAGCCTGGCAGGCTGCAGTCCCTGGGGTTGCAAAGAGTAGGACACGACTGAGTGACTAACACTTTTCTTGTTTTTAGTATTATTTACAAATACAGAAATTTCTATAAACTTTCATCAGAGTTAGCTATGTGCATTTGTCTGTTTTTTATTAAAGTCTAGAGTCATAAACTGAAGTAAAAGTTGCTGCTTGCTGCTAAGTCGCTCCAGTCATGTCCAACTCTGTGCGACCCCATAGACGGCAGCCCACCAGGCTCCCCCGTCCCTTAAGCTGTCGTTTAAAGAGTGTTTGTTAAATATTTGCTAAAAGATGCTACAGCAACATTATTGATTTTAAATTATTTCTGTTATACATTCAAGATTCTGAAAAACTGTCAGAAAGATATATAGTATATACCAGATCGTTAAAATGATTGTTGTCGTCAAGGTTACTATCCTATCAGATCTGTAAAATTTGTAAAGCACTTAAAGTTCAAAGTTAAATATGAATTCGTTCCTTACTATTCTACTTCCTTGCTGTTCAAACATTGTCACTCATGGAGCAGAATTTTCAACATTACTAGTTCAAATAAGCTTGTTAAAAATGTGGCACACTGAGTCCACTCCAGAACACTTGGATCAGGAAGTGCTTTAAAAAAATATTTCCTGTTTCTTTTGATAGACAGTTTATCCTCTGTCAACTGAGTACAGCACTCAAAAATAAATATTCCAATGTTGATCTGATTATTTTATAATTTGTCTTCCAAATCAGAATAATTTCTGTAGTGGTTGATGGATCGTATCTCATCCTCTTTTCTTGGGGTTAAAAATATGGTAGAAAATATCACTGTGTACAAATTATATTCATGTGTAACACCAGCTGCTGCTGCTGTAACACCAGACATTCTCCTAAATCAAAACCATTTCTCTTGTTGGTTTCATCTTGGGTCACATTAGGAAGTCTTCCCATGGCCACAAGGCATCTGTACTTTGTATTTCAGGAACGGCTGACATTCCAGGATGTGGCCATAGACTTCACCCAAGAGGAGTGGGAATGCCTGGACCTCAGTCAGCGGGAATTGTACAGGGACGTGATGTTAGAGAACTACATGAACCTGGCCTCCTTGGGTGAGGATAACTGCCTTCCAGAATCCCTTATCTACCCACATGGTTTTGGTTCCTGCATTTCTAGAATGTCTCCTAGAATGTTCTGCTTCTTATAATAGTTTCAGATCCTTGCTTTCTATGGGAAAAATGGATTATTTATGAGTTGAGAAAGAAGATTTCATGATGATTGATTATGATTCTAACTTTTCCTTGATGTAATCTGTCTCCTTCTTCTAGGTTAGTGGTAATTCTGTAGGTTCTGTGGCATAAAAGGGTGCCATTCTCCTTTATAAATCAGATTTCTACTCTTACTTACTTTGGCCTTAGTAGTACTTGACTAGAATCTCAAGGTCTTTTCTTTATGTATTTGTTAGTTATAAAAGTGCTTTTGATAAAGTATTTGGGGATATAATTTTCTAGGCTATATTAACATTCAACCATGCCTTCTCTAGAATGTTAATAATGTAATGAGCAAGATTAGAGTCATGATTAGAGTCATGTTCGACTCTTTGCGACCCCATGGAATAGTCTATGGAATTTTCCAGGCCAGAATACTGGGATGGGTAGCCGTTCCCTTCTCCAGAGGATCTTCCCAACCCAGGCATCAAACACAGGTCTCCCACATTGCAGGTGGCTTCTTTACCAGCTGAGCCACCAGGGCATGTTAATACAGCCTAGGAAATGCTGTCCCCAAATACTTTATTTCTAGGCTGTATTGACATTCTACCACGCCTTCTCTGGGCTTCCCAGATGGCACTAGTGGTAAAGAACCCGCCTGCCAATGCAGGAGACGTAAAGGAAGTGGGTTCGATTCCTGGGTTGGGAAGAACTCCTGGAGGAGGACATGGCAACCCACTCCGGTATTTTTGTCTGGAGAATCCCATGGACAGAGGAGCCTGGCAGGCTACAGTCCATAGGGTGGCAAAGAGTCAGACATGACTGGAGCGACTTAGCACATGTGCCTTCTCTTCTCACTTGAATACATATTAGATTGGAAACTGATGAATCTCTAGCAAAACAAATACTCCTTTTCCTGATAGCAGGTCTTGTGGTCTCTAAGCTGGACCTGGTCACCTTTCTGGAGCAAATGAAGAATCCCTGGGATGTAAGGAGACTGGAGCCACCAGCCATATACACAGGTAGGTGTGAATGGATGGAGCCGATGACTCAACGACAGGTCCCAGGATCAGTGAGGTATTCATCTTTTGTCATGTGGTTTGGGAAGATCTGCTTCAGTGGAAATGATTTTAGAGAAGTCTGGGTTTCTTTCTGTTGCTGTCATAGGCAGATATCACCTGCCCCATTCTGTCTCTTAAATCATTCCTGAATTCATGTCCAGTGATTACTTTTCTCAATCGCAGTGAGAACTGAAATGCTCTTGGCCTGTGACAACCTGAATGAATCTGTTACTATTCCATTTCTTGGGGGTCCTAGGAAAATGGCACTTTTCTGAAAAACTCTAAGACGCTCCTATTAAAGTTTGTTTCTACCTCTAGGTGGCAGTATGTGAGTGGAATTGTAGACATACTGCCAAAGTTCTAGGAATACTGGGGACAGTGGGTTGTTTTTGTTTTTTGTTTTTTTTTTCTGACTTATAATTTCTAAAACACTGGAAGCTACAAATATGATCTTATAACTTTTAAATTCAAGTAATTTCTTCACTGTATATACCAAAACCTCCCTAAAGAGAAAGAATGCATATGTCAGGATTACTTCAAAGTTTCTGTTTTCTTCAAATGAACTCATATGAAATAGTAAGTGTATTTGCCCCAATTCCTCAATGCTAAAAGACTTAAATATATTCAATTAACTCAAAGAATTTTCAAATAAATTGGCATAAGAGCTTAAAACATTTTCCACCATACTTTTAATGGTTTCAAACTATTACAATTTTTAGATAATATACTGTTTTTAAAATGTTCTTATTGGAGTCTAACAGGTTTACAATGTTGTACAGCAAAGAGAATCCATTTTACGTATAGATATCTACTCTTTTTTAGATTTCCTTCCCAATTAGATCTCCACAGAGCATCGATAGCATTTCCTGTGTTCCCACCATATTTTTAAAGTCTCATTTCTTAATTTCTCAAGAACAACTACTTTATTTAATTAATCTTGTTATCAGCTTCCCCAGACTTTGTCCTTTATGTCCTCGCTTTCTGATTAGACCTACGTCAGTATCATTTATGATTTTTAGATGGAAACATCTACTAGAACATGCTAAAGTAAGAAGTGGGCTAAAGAATTAGAGGGCACCTAGGGGCATCTGCATTCAAGATGACGTAAGTCAAAAAGTAATCATTAGACCGCCTGTCTCTTCTTCATTTAGTGGTTCTTGTAGCTTTTTGTCTTGCTCCTTCCTGTACACCATACTTCTTTGTCCTCTCATTTTGTCACATTTTCTGGGTTTGTGGTCTGTTCTGCAGCTGCCGGATCCTGGCTCCTCTTGCTCTGTTGTCTTCCCCCTGGCGGGTGAGGTTGGTCCACAGGCTTGGACCATTAACCCCTTGATCTGGGCTTTGATTGCTGTTATTGTGACCCGAGCCTCCCCTGGATATTGAGGGGAGCTTCCCCTTGGCTCTGTGGCTGTCACTGCCCTGTCTGTGGTGGGATCTGCTCCCTGGTTGGTGGAGTCGAGCCCCCAGATCTGTTTCTTCGCTGTGATTCTGATCTGTGGTCAAGGCAGCTAAGATTGGAGCACACCCACTGGGAGAGAAGCCACCAAGGATTGCTTCTCTGGGGATGTTCACCTTGGGGTGTGCTCACGTGCTGTGAGTCTCCTGTGACCCCATGTTGGCACTGCTCTTGGCTCCCCCTCAACCATGGGCATGCTGGCACATTGCTCTGGTGTCTCTCAGATGTTGTTTTCACTGGAACACCAGCATAGATCCAGTGAACTCAGGTCCCAGAATTGCACTCATGGAGCTGGACCCACTGTGGTGCTATGGGGGCAGCTCAGACTCTGGCCTGGCCCCACCCCCTAGTATACATCCCCACAAAGTCTACAGCTGCTAAAGCTGCACTCCCGTGACTGGGGGAGCCCTGGTTGTCCGTTCAGATGCTCTGTAGGGGCTGAGTTGACAAAGCCAATTGCAGGTATAAAAGCATGGTTTGTGTAACCGTGAGGAGAGACTTCAGTTTTTCTTCCTTTAACCCTGGGGCTCAGCTGAGCTTTCAGCTCCTTCTGTGTGTGTGGCCCACCCACAGGTGTCTGCTCCAGAGGCTGCCCCAGAGCACAGGAGTCTGCTGATGGTGGAGGAGGTGCATGGGGGGAGGCTGTGGCTGGAGCTCAATAGAGCCCACTGGGGTGGTGGCCCTTCCTAGTGCTGGGGGAGGAGGGGCCAGCACAGGGGGAGAGGGGCTGCAATGGTGGGTCTTCCCTTTGGGCATCACTCAACAATGGCGCTCTGTGCTATGGTGGTTCAGGCTTCCTCCACAAGCATTCCTGTTTATAGAACTCCTCCCTCTGTCCCATCCCCTCAGGACGTTTCCTCACCACCCACAGCAGTCCTCTGCCTGGGTCTGCTTTCCAGACCCCACATTCCAGCACCCAGCCCTTGTCTGCACTGGTGGACACCCTCTCAGACTGGGTGGGCAGGGCTGGGGTCAGTACCCTGTGTACAGGTCTCACTCTGTCCTGCTGCCACAGACTGTTGCCATGTTCTCTTCCCACAGAGAAGGCTCGCCTTCTGTCCCAACTGAGCTCACACCACCCCCAGTAGATAAGAATAGTAGATAAGAAAACTTTATTTGGTATCTTTCACCTGTGTCTTCTCACAACACCCGTGGTTTGATGTCCAAGAATCCAAGGTTAGAAAATTTAATCCAAAAAGCAAACCTAGGAATATATGAAAGAGCTCACCTTGGAAACGAACATTTAATGAAAGACCAGGAATATACGGGGATATGTGAAAGATCTAGAAGATATTTAAGAAACTGAGATAGTTTCACACAATGCGGACATTACTGCCAAAAGAAATGAGCAATGTGAGTCAACTTGTGGAAAACACCCGTTTCCGTTATCAACATCTGCAGAGAAGTGTATCTCTTCAAGCAAAGGCTTACATCATTTTTTGAAACGTACACATTCTCTGAAGGGAAATGTGGAAAATCTGGAAAGTCATCCAGTCTCTCCTGCAAATACTCATTCAAACCACTCTGAACACGGGCTTCAATTACACATACATTCAAGCACGTCTGAAAACCAGAAATTTAAAAATGATGGGGAAAACTCACAATATAATCAGTTTGAGGGATCTGTGAGCAAGGGGTCATTATTCTTCCACCAACAGACAGTTTCTCTCTGTTCCAAAATGTGTAATGTTAATAATAATGGAAGAGAGTTAATCCCACCATCATTGTTCAATACACATCATGATACAGTTAATACGGAACAACTTCTCACGTGTAATAACACGAGTCAGGCCTTAAGTAAGAGCTCTACCCCCAATAATTACAAGCATATTTACGATGGAGTGAGAAACCACTCATGCAATGAAACTGGGTATAAAACTGAACAAGACTCTAACCCTATGAAATATCAGGGACCTCAATCTTCAGACAAAGATTCTAAAAATAGTACATGTAGGAATATCTTGTATCAAATATCAGGTCTTCCACTAAATGAGAGTACACATACTGGAGAGAAGACTTATAATTGTGAATATGGTAATGTTTCTAATCAGTCTTCAAATCTCACTCAACAGCAGAGTATTCAGAATCCACAGAAAAGTTAACAAGTGTAAGAAATGTGAGAAAGCCTTTACTAACTCATCCAGTCTAAGTAGACAAAGGAAAATTCATTCAGGATGGAAACCTTTCAAATGTACAGAGTGTGGCAACACCTCTAATCAGAATTCAAAGCTTAGTCAAGATCGGCAAATCCACACTGGCAAGAAACCTTACGAATGTAAGGAATGTGGAAAAGCATTTATGTCTTGCTCACATCTTAGTCGACACCAGCCAATTCACACTGGGGAGAAGCCTTATAAATGTACAAAGTGTGGCAAAGCCTTTAATCAGAACTCAAATCTTACTCAACATCAGCGAATCCATACAGAGCAGAAACCTTACAAAGGTAAGGAAGGTGGCAAAGCCACTTTTAGGTGTTCACATTTCAGTCTACATCAGCGAGTTCACGCAGGGGAGAAACCAAACACATGTAAAGAATGTGGCAAGTTGTTTCCTTGTAGCTTATGTCTTACTCAACATCAGATAACTCATATGCAGCAGAAATCATACAAATGTACAAAGTGTGGCAAAGCCTTTAATCAGAAGTCAAATCTTACTCAACACCAGAGAATTCATACTGGAGAGAAGCCTTATAAATGTAAGGATTGTGGCAAAGCATTTAACCAGTGCTCAGGTCTTACTTACCATCAGAGAATTCATACTGGAGAGAATCCTTATAAATATAAGGATTGTGGCAAAGCATTTAGACAACGCTCATATCTTACTAAACATCAAGTAATCCATACTGGAGAGAAATCTTATAAATGTGAAGAATGCGGAAAAGCCTTCAGTCACTACTCAACTCTTGCTAAACATCAACGAATTCATACTGGAGAGAAGCCTTATAAATGTAAGGATTGTGGCAAAGAATTTAACCAGTGCTCAGGTCTTACTTACCATCAGAGAATTCATACTGGAGAGAAACCTTATAAATGTACAGAATGTGGGAAATCCTTTAGTCAGAACTCAACTCTTACTCAACACCAGCGAATTCATACTGGGGAGAGGCCTTATAAATGTAAAGATTGTGGCAAAGACTTTAGCAAGCACTCAGGTCTTACTTACCATCAGAGAATTCATACTGGAGAGAAACCTTATAAATGTACAGAATGTAGAAAAGCCTTCTGTCACCACTCAAGTCTTATTCAACACCAGAGAATTCATACTGGAGAGAAACCTTACAAATGTAAAGAATGTGGAAAAGCCTTTATCAAGCACTCACATCTTACTCAACATCAGAGAATTCATATTGGAGGAAAAACCTTATGAATGTAAGGAGAGTGGCAACGGCTTTAATCAGAGCTCTCACCACATTAGACATCAGACAGCATGTACTGGAGAGAAACCCTAGTAATAAAGTAAGTGATGGAAGAGGTTTGTCCTAAACATACACTTGAGAAAATACAAGACCATTTATTTAAGAAAGATAAGGAATGGCATGAGAAAATGTAGAAAAGTATTTAATGAAAATTAAATTACATAAATACCAGAAATTGCACACTAGAAAAAGTGAAAGTCTCTCAGTCGTGTCTAACTCTTTGCAACCCCATGGACTGTGCATGGAATTCTCCAGGCCAGAATACTGGAGTGGGAGGCGGATCTTTACCAACTGAGCTATTAGGGAAGCCTGCACAATAGAAAGCATTTCATCAATCCTGTTTTTTGAAGTTCCTCTTCAGGAGAAGTATTGTAGACAATAATCCATAGTTAAAACAGATAGAAAACTGATATGTTAGTATGGATCACAAGGATGTGTTGGTATTTATAAATGTACAATTATTAGCAATATATCTTTGTTTATATTGACACGGTTTGTGATTATTTGAAAACCAAAATAAATGCTTTTCAACTCTCAAATTACTCCATGCTGCTATGCTTCATTTCTAGTGTGTATGCAAAGTTATGGTTTTGATGGTTGCTACCTCAAAGATAAGACAAGACCTTCTATCCTAGTGAGAAATCATTTCTATTTATTCTCCATTAGAAGATTAAGGACACACTAACATAACATGTACATCTAAATGGAGGTGTTAGTCATTCATGTCAAATATCCCTATAGGTCACCATGAGGTAAGTGTTCAGGGAGTAATTCCACATATTAAAGTACGATGTACATTTTCAATAGTTATGTCACTTGCTTTTTAAGGAAAATACAATGACAGTTCACTGAAATCTTGATGTATCTTTATAATATCAACAGAAGTCATGAATATTAGTTGACATGTTTCAAATAAAGACATCTCTGATACCCTAGAAATGTATGGAAACCCCTCCCAGAAAAGTCATGTAATTAGTGTATGTCTTGTTTCATAAACGATTAGCCTCCATTTTGTAACCGTAGAAATAACTGTTCTCAGATCACTGTATCAGAGGAATGAATATTGTTGTTTACGCTTGTAATCTGTATTTTATTCAGTTACACAGTGGGTTGGAAAAGGTTTGATTCTGACTGTGTGATATTACATGTGAATAAAACTGGATGGTTTCTTGTGAGGAAGTTGGTGTGTAATGAAGTGTCAACCTACCGATTTAAGGTTGAAGGGAAGAATACCTAACAATAAACTCTTTGTTAGCACAGAGGGATGATATCTGTAACAATTAGTTTCCATACTGCCTTTAAGCCTCAAATATTTGGATATTTCCCATCATTTCTCCATTGTACTTCCCCCCCCTCTCTGTAACTTCTGGGACATTGTGATGATTCTAATAAGGATTATACAGAGTACTGTTGAGAGCCTCCCTGACTGCTCCGTGCTGTTGCTGCCTCAGCGTCTGTCTGGGGAGCAGGCAGCCTGCAGGTCCTTGAACTCACACCAGCCAGTCCTGTGAGCACCTGCACTAGATGACCACCCACCTAGAGATCAGCAGCCTTGCTGAACCCCAGGGTCTACTGCACAGGCCTCCCCTTCAGTGACATCCTCAGAGCTCACCAGATTCCTGCTGCTCTTGGTTTGAATGGACCCAACCACGCTCAGCCTGGGGAGCCCACAGCACTTCACCCAAAGTCTCTTATAAAGGCCTGAACCTCAAATACTGGAGCTTTTTCTGCTTGGTCCTAACCTTGACCTAAGAAATTCCTGCCCTAGAACCTCTCCTGAGAGGTCTCAGGTGTGCTGAGTGTGAGGGCTGAAACTCAGGGCTCCTGAGTGTGGGTCTTGGGGGAGAAGCATCAAAATAAACAGGGAACTTGCTGAAGACTCATTCATGGCCCCTCTTCAGACCTCCAGATTTATAACTTCTTAGAGTGGGGACCTGACCTCGAGGGATTCATATTCACTGAAATGGTTCAGAAAGAATCTTTAAGTGGTTTCAACCTGGTTTCCTATCTAGATCACATGACCAGTGTTAAGCGATAACTTCCCCACAGAGTTCCCTCTTGGTCCTGTGGGAGCATCAGTGTGGTGTGTAGGAAGTGCTCCAGGGGCTTCTAAGGGGAGGCACGGATTAAGGACGTGGCTGCTCGTCCATCTGTGAGAGCTGAGGCCTAGCTTCAGTCTGAGGAGAGGCAGCAGCGTTGGCCTAGCTGGATTTGGACCAGGGAAGTCAGCTCACATGGTCTGTGTGAGCAGAGGGTTAGGAGTTCTCTCTGAGAACAATCAAGAAATAAGTTCACAGTCTGGTCTCCAAGTAGGAAGAGATTGTTCCTGAATCTCTCCTGAGACAGCACAGGAGAAGTGGGTCTTTTTCAGCTTTTCAAGGTCCTCTGTAGTTGTGGTGGTTGCAGGTTAAAGACCTGTGCCTTTGAAGGTATTTTTCCAAGATGCAGAGGTGTGTTTGCTACATAACATCCTCAGAGAAGACACAGCAGGAGGAAGAAGAGGAGGAAAGAGCAGCTTCTCAGGTACATGTTCTGTCCTGGGTCTGGGGCTGTGTCTGCTTTTCCCCCTAAAATGCTTGAACTGAGGGAACCTGCAAACCTTTAGTTCTCTGCCTCTAATTTTCTGCCTGGGGTGTTTGTTATCAACTTCTTATTTTTTCCTTTTCTTAGAGTAAGGACCGGCTCTTTAGGTCACTTCTACCTTGTGTCCCAGAACCTTGTCTCCCTTGTCTGTATCCTGGCTTTCTATGCTGCTGCTGCTAAGTCACTTCAGTCGTGTCCGACTCTGTGTGACCCCATAGACGGCAGCCCAGCAGGCTCCCCCGTCCCTGGGATTCTCCAGGCAAGAACACTGGAGTGGGGTGCCATTTCCTTCTCCAATGCATGAAAGTGAAAAGTGAAAGTAAAGTCGCTCAGTCGTGTCCGACCCTCAGCGACCCCATGGACCACAGCCTCCCAGGCTCCTCCATCCACGGGATTGTCCAGGCAGGAGTACTGGAGTGGGGTGCCATTGCCTTCTCCGATAAAGCATGAAAAATTCTCAACCTGAATGAGTGCCTTTCAACTGCTGAAAATATTCCCTTTGTGAGAGATCAACAAGGGGAGGCCTAGGTTCTGAGATTCCCATTAGCATGTGCTTCAGTCTTGGGATCTTAGAGAAGTAGGGGAAATTAATGATGAATTTACATATATATGCAACTTCAGACATTTAGAACAGCATTAAGAAATTGCCCTTATGAATAGAATTACCTTAGTGGTCCAGAATTCCACAGGAAGTTTGGGGAAAAGAAGGAGAAAAGTATGAGAGACCCTTCTCTATATTGGTAGGAAGGACTCACTCTTAAGTGTAGTCTTAGGATACAGAACATGGAAATTATATAAGAAGTGAATTTTGTATAAAACTGATATTTTTCAGGATTCAGATCACTGCTAACATTTATCCCACTACACCTCACGTTCCCTGGTTCAGGTGCTTCTGTGATACTGCAAGTGTGATGTTCCTGCTTTTTTACTTTGATAAGGATTTTTGAAAGACTTGGTGACGTGTATAAACTACCAAAATTAATGTAGCAAAGTGTGCCTTCTTAGTTCCATTTGCTTTAGAAAATGAACACTCACCTGTGTTTAGTAAGGTTCTTGCAATTTTGGGAATGGAGGTTTTCATCACTCAAGCCCAGGTCTGATCATTTCCATTAGTAATATACTCTGCACTCATTTTCCAGACAGAATTCTTATCACTTCTTTCTATTTCCTACAATATGTACAAAAATGTTATTATTTATGTATGTTTAACTGTTAAATCTAAAAATTCAACAAAAATGATAGAGATTTTCAAAGGAATAAAAGATTCAGAACCAAGAGTTCTAATTTATGTCATTATGTGTTTTTGCACCCTAATGTATTTAAAAAATACAGAATATTGCCACAAATAAATTATAAGATTTAAGCACCGAAATCTATTCCTGATTTTATAAACATGAATAATTTGTCTCCCAACTGGTGTATGTTTGTGTGCGTGAAAATGTTAACAGTATATGACATTTTTTCTGTTTTTTATATTTTTGCCAGTTACCTCAACTGGTAAAATATCCATTAGAGTGGTCTCTGCGTTCAGTTCAGTTCAGTCGCTCAGTCAGGTCTCTGTGTTGACTTAATTCTTCTTACATAAAATCGAGCTCAGACCCATTGAAGTCAATCCCAAGCTCTACCATTTTCTGAATATTTGATCAAATGTTCCAAACAATTTTGAACAGCAATATTTTTTGTCTAAAATTATTTATGTGGCTCATTCAAGATTAAAAGTTAAAAAACTGTTAGAAAGTTACATAGTTCAGAAATAGTCAAAAGGATTGTTTTCTCTGCTTACTAATCTAGTAAACCTGTAAAATCTGTAAAGTGCATAAAGTTCAGTAATAACTATGAATTTGTACCTGGCTCTTTGCAGTTCAGTTCAGTCGCTCAGTTGTGTCCGACTCTTTGCAACCCCATGGACTGCAGGACATCTGACAATCACCAACTCCCAGAGCTTACTCAGCCTCGTATCCACTGAGTCCGTGACACTATCCAACCATCTCAACCTTTGTCGTCCCCTTCTCCCGCCCTCAATCTTTCCCAGCATCAGGGTCTTTTCCAGTGAGTCAGTTCTTTGCATCAGGTGGCCAAAGTATTGGAGTTTCGGCTTCAGCATCAGTCCTTCCAATGGATATTCAGGACTGATTTCCTTTAGGATGGACTGGTTCGATCTTCTTGCAGTTCAAGAGACGCTCAAGAGTCTTCTCCAACACCACAGTTAAAAAGCATCAATTCTTTGGTGCTCAGCTTTCTTTATAGTCCAGTTCTCACATCCATACATGACTAGTGGAAAAACCATAGCTTTGACTAGATGGAATTCTGTCAGCAAAGTAATGTCTCTGCTTTTTAATACGCTGTCTAGGTTGGTCATAGTTTTTCTTTCAAGGACCAAGCGTCTTTTAATTTCATGGCTGCAGTCACCATCTGCAGTGATTTTGGAGCCCAAAACAATAAAGTCTCTCACTGTTTCCACTGTTCCCCCATCTATTTGCCATGAAGTGATGGGACTGGATGCCATGGCTATTTGCCATGGCTCTTTTACCTCTGTGCTATTCACAATGGCCATTTATCAACCAGACATTTAGTGAAAACTAAGCTTGTTCAAGATGGAAAACTGTGGCCCCACCCTAGAACTCTTGAATCACAATGTGCTTTTTAAAAATATTCCTGCTTTGATTGATATTTATCCTGAGGAACACAAGGAAAACCCTTAAAAGTAAATATGCCTCTGTTGATCACATTAATAATTTTTCTCCCAGATGCATGAATGAATGAATCATAGTCGTTCAGTCACGTCCCACTCTTTCTGACCCTGTGGACTATAGCCTGCCAGGTTGCTGTCTCCATAAGATTCCCCAGGCAAGAATACCGGAGTGGGTTGCCATTCTCTTCTCCAGGGGATCTTCCCAACCTAGGGATTGAATCCAGGTCACCCGCATTGCAGACATGTTCTTTACCATCTGAGCCACCAGGGAAGCACAAGTGGCTTTGTGGATCATCTGTCATCCTGTTTTCTTCAGGTTAGAAATGTGGTAGAGCATATTACTATGTAAAAAAGTATATTATTGTATAACATCAGACACTCTTCTCATTGAAAAACTAGTTCTCTGTACATGCTGTTTTCATCCTGGATCACATTAGGAAGTCTTCCCACAGTCACATGGCATATGTCCTTTGTATTTCAGGGACGGCTGACATTCCAGGATGTGGCCATAGACTTCACTCAAGAGTGAGACAGTCAGTTCCTAGGCAGGTTGATAAGAAGTCCGGGGGTCCCCAAGGAGAGAGGGGTCTGGAATTCTCAAGGAGGAGGAAAGGACAAACTTTTGTGTCTGCATTCCTTCAGTTCATTTCAGTCGCTCAGTCGTGTCCGACTCTTTGCGACCCCATGAATTGCAGCACGCCAGGCCTCCCTGTCCATCACCAACTCCCGGAGTTCACTCAAACTCACGTCCATCGAGTCGGTGATGCCATCCAGCCATCTCATCCTCGGTCGTCCCCTTCTCCTCCTGCCCCCAATCCCTCCCAGCATCAGAGTCTTTTCCAATGAGTCAACTCTTCGCATGAGGTGGCCAAAGTACTGGAGTTTCAGCTTTAGCATCATTCCTTCCAAGGAAATCCCAGGGCTGATCTCCTTCAGAATGGACTGGTTGGATCTCCTTGCAGTCCTTATGCTGCACAATTATGTATTTATTTACTATGGTTAACTTTTCTTTTCTATTGAAGTAGAGTTGATTTCTGTTGTGTTTATTTTAGGTTGACAGGAACTTGGTTCAGTTATACACAGAGGTACATCTGTTCTACTCTTTCTCGGGGTCTTTTCCCATACAGGTTCTTTGAGAGTGTTCAGTAGACTTCCCCGTGCTATTCAGTAGGTCCATTTCAGTTATCTATATGACAGTAAGTAGTGTGTATCTGTAAGCCCCAATCTCTTATTGTTTCCCTTCCCCAAACTTAAAAAAAAATCGTAAACTCGTGTTTCTACGTCTGTGAGTCTGTCTCAATTTATGAATTAGTTCACGTGAGGAATTTATAGATTCTCCCTGTATGTCATCCTTTGCTTTCCCTCTCTGACTGGCTTCACTCAGTATGATAAATCTCTCGGCCCATCCATGCTCCTAAAAACGACTTTTTTTTCATTCGTTTCGATGGCTGAGTGTACTGCCGTGTTTTGATGGACAGTTTCCTCGTTATTTCTCTATTGATGGACGCTTTGGTTTATGCTCTGTCTTGGATATTGTCAATAATGCTGCCCTGAAAATAGGGGTGCAACCATGATTTTCAGTTTTGACTTTCTACCGATCTAAGACCAGGAGTGGGCTTGCTGGACCATGCGGTCAGTCTATGTTTACTGTTCTAAGGAATCTCCATACCGTTTTCTTCTGTGGCTGCACCCACCCATTTCCATCCGCGCCCACAGTGTAGGAGGATTCCCTGTTCTCCTTGCCCTCTGTAGCATTTCATCCTTGTAGATCTTTTGGAGGATGGCTCTTCTGAGGGGTGTCAGTGCTACCTGGTTGCAGTTTGATTGGCATTTCTGTAAGAGTGGTCCTGAGCATCTTTTTATGTGCTTTATGGACATCTGGGTGCCTTCTTTGGAGAAATGTCCATTTAGATTTTTGCCAGTTTTTCTACTGGGTTGATTGTTTTTTTGATCATGAGCTGTGGGGGGCTTCCCTTGTGGCTCAGCTGGTAAAGAATCTGCCTGCAATGCAGGAGACCTGGGTTCGATCCCTGGGTTGGGAAGATCCCCTGGAGAAGGGAAAGGCTACCCACTCCAGTATTCTGGCCTGGAGAATTCCACAGGCTGTACAGTCCATGGGTCACAGAGAGTCGGACAAAACTGAGCAACTTTCACTTTCACTGTGTGAGCACTTTGCATCTTTGGTGATGAATTCCTTGTTTTTCACTTCGGTTGCAAACATTTATTTTCCCGTTCTGAGGGTTGTGTTTTTCTTTCCTTCAGGGTTGCCCTTCCTGTGCAAAATCTTTTCAGGTTAATGAAGTGCCTTTTAAAAGTTTTATTTTGAATAATTCTGAGCATATATATATATATAAAATCTTGCTGTGGTTTATGTAAAGTGTGTGCTGCCTGTATTTTCCTCTAGAGGTTTAGAGTAATTGTCCTTCCAGCTAACTCTAATTGATTTGGAGTTTGTCTGTAAGCGGTTAGCCAGAGATGTAAATTTTTTCACTTTCCCCTTGTTTAAGGAACCTCCACCCCGTCCGGTATCCTGGCTGTTAACAACTTACATTCCCAGCATCAGCGTAGGAGGGCTCTCTTTTCTCCACAATCTCTCCAGCCTTTATTTTTTCTAAGACTTTTTGACAGAGTCCATTCTGACCAGTATGAGCCCATGCCTCATTGTAGTTTTGATTTACATTTCTATAACATTTCACGATGTTGAAAGCTTCTCATGAGATATTTTTAATAACAGTGTGAGTAAAACGAGCTTCGGAGATCGGCCTCTTGATCTTTTGCCCTGTTGTGAAAAATTTCCCGGACGCACCTAGGACATTTCTTGAGGCAGGTGTTTCTTCCTTAGAGCCTCTCTTGCTTGCCAAGTCGCTTCAGTCGTGTCCGACTCTGTGCGACCCCAGAGACGGCAGCCCAGCAGGCTCCCCCGTCCCTGGGATTCTCCAGGCAAGAACACTGAAGTGGGTTGCCATTTCCTTCTTCAATGCATGAAAGTGAAAAGTCAAAGTGAAGTCGCTCAGTCGTGTCCGACTCTCAGCGACCTCATGGACTGCAGCCTACCAGGCTCCTCCGTCCATGGGGTTTTCCAGGCAAGAGGACTGGAGTGGGGTGCCATTGCCTTCTCCGTAGAGCCCCTCAGTCCTGGGGAATAGGAAGTGCCGTCAGCCCAGGATTTTCCGTTGTTGTACCAAAAGCGGCCACAAGGCGGCAGCATTTCCTTGTGCTTCACAATTATTTATTTCCGTTAATTTATTTACTGCTGTTAATTTTTATTTTCTATTGAAGTAGAGTTGATTTCTGCTATGTTTGTCTTAGGCTGACAGGAACTTGATTCAGTTATACATAGAGGTACATCTATTCTGTTCTTTTCCGGAGTATTTTCTCATATAGGTTCCTTCAGTGTGTTTTGTACTTTCTTGTGCTATTCAGTAGGTTCATTTGGATGATCTGACAGTAAGTAGTGTGTATCTGTTAATCCCAGTCTTTTATTGTCTCCCTTCCCCAACCTTTAAAAAAAAACCATAAACTTGTATTTCTACGTCTGTGAGTCTGTTTCTGCTTATGAATTCGTTCATTTGAGGAATTTATCGATTCCCCTCGTGTGTAAGAGTTT